>NW_015400520.1:4578-6161 GCF_001527695.2 Protobothrops mucrosquamatus
ACCAAATGTACAGGTATAGTATAGGGGGTACCTTGCTCAATAGTAGTAACTGTGAGAGGGATCTCGGAGTCCTAGTGGACAATCACTTAAATATGAGCCAGCCGTGTGCTGCAGCTGCCAAAAAAGCCAACACAGTGCTGGGCTGCATTAACAGAGGGATAGAATCAAGATCACGTGAAGTATTAATACCACTTTACAACGCCTTAGTAAGGCTACACTTGGAATACTGCATCCAGTTTTGGTCACCACGATGTAAAAAAGATGCTGAGACTCTAGAAAGAGTACAGAGAAGAGCAACAAAGATGATTAGGGGACTGGAGGCTAAAACATATCAAGAACGGTTGGTGGAACTGGGTATGTCTAGTTTAACGAAGAGAAGGATGAGGGGGGACATGATAGCAGTGTTCCAATATCTTAGGGGCTGCCACAAAGAAGAGGTAGTCAAGCTATTCTCCAAGGCGCCTGAAGGCAGGACGAGAAGCAATGGGTGGAAAATGATCAAGGAGAGAAGCAACCTAGAACTAAGGAGAAACTTCCTGACAGTTAGAACAATTAACCAGTGGAACAACCTGCCTCCAGAAGTGGTGAATGCTCCAACACTGGAAGTTTTTAAGAAGAGACTGGACAGCCGTTTGTCTGAAATGATGTAGGGTTCCTGCCTGGACAGGGGGTTGGACTCGATGACCTCCAAGGTCCCTTCCAACATCATCATCATCATCATCATCATCATCATCATCATCATCATCATCATCATCATCATCATTATTATTATTATTATTATTATTATTATTATTATTATTATTACTATTATTTACTTATTTATGAAACAAATTTATATAGCCCTCCAATGCACACACAGTGGACTCTGGGCGGCTTACAACATTTAAAAATCTACCACATTAAAGAAAAAACATATAAAAAGCCCCTTCTACGCCCCGCCCCGCCTCCTCAGATGCTGTAAGGAGAATTTGTCCCCAATAAACATTGTGTGAACATTTCTGGCTGGGTTGGCATTCCTCAAAATACAGCACGCCCACCTCCGCCCTGCCACCCCACTGGTTTGAGTCTTTCTCCAACTTGCTTTTCCACGTGGGTGCCCTGCCACACAAATGTGACCTACATTCTGGGTCCTTCCAGAAACAAGATTCAGGCAAAGAGGATTCCATAAAACAGCATGCAGGTAGTCCTCAACTTACGACCGCAACTGAGCCCCAAATTTTCTGTTGCTAAGCGAGACAATTCAGTGAATGCGGCCCCATTTCACGACCTTTCTTGCCACAGTGAAGTGGATCACTGCTTATTATTAAGCTAAATACACAATTGTGAAGTGAATCTGGCTTCCCCACCCCATTGACTTTGCTTGTCAGACGGTCACAAAAGGGATGCTGCAACCGTCATAAATAGGTACCAGCATTCGAATTTTGATCACGGGACCATGGGGATGCTGCAACAGTCATAAGTGTGAGAAAAACGGCCCTAAGTCATTTTTTTCAGGGACTTCAAACGGTCACTAAGTGAATTGTTGTAAGTTGAGGACTACCTGTATCCCCCATGCTGGCAGGCAGAAAATGGGAAAGATGGAG
>NW_015400521.1:0-1824 GCF_001527695.2 Protobothrops mucrosquamatus
AGCATTGGTGTAGAGGCATCTGAGTTCCTTTTGACTGACCCTGTGTTTGGTTTCCACATCCCCTCTTTTTGTGCCCGAGTTCTCCTTTTTCCTTTCCATTTGGTTGATTGCCCTGAGATTTGTGCTTGGAATTAGCTTCTAAAAAATCTGTCTCCCTCCCCCTTCATTTTCAGTTTAAGACCCTTCGGATAGGACAAGCTGCTTGGCTTCCGGAGACGACATTCTCAGTTCTTGTGAAATGTAGCTCATCCCCTGCCAGAAGCCCCTCATGTGGATATTGTAGACCATAGTCCAAGAATCCAAAGTTCGCTCGACAGAACCATCCTCCAAGCCAGGAGTTGACTTCAAAGGCTGTGCGTATCCTCATTGGATGCTGACTTTTCTTGGGAGTATAGAAGGGAACACCACCTGTGCTCCCATCTCTTTGGCTTTGATGCCATAATCTCTTGATGTTGTTTCCAGGGACTTTGTGTATCATTCATCCCCACACGAAAGAGGAGAAAGGAATAATAATCTGTGGATTATTTTTAGCAAGCCTCTCACTCACATCTTTGATAGTTGTTCCTGGGAAACAGCTAACCAGTAGTTTGACTGTCCATTCTACAAATTGCTGGTTCAGTTCCTCTAAGCAATAAATCCTCAATCAACAACACAGGTCTTTGTTTATCTTAAGGAAGTCTGCTCTGATTTTTTTCCCTGCAATTGGTACACTTGGTGTTGTCCCTTTTCCAGGTGCCCGCAGGCTCTCTTCCAAGGGGGGGGGTATTACTGACAGGAGCCCAAGTCTTCTCTGTGTTTGAGACAGTTCCTCCACCAACCTATTCTTCATGTGCCCCAGATGAGGAACGGGAGGGGGAAAATCTGCCCTTGGAGATCAACTCCACGGGAATCCTGCAGAACCACTCTGGATGACTTCTGGAGGGGGCAAGGCTCAGTGGGAGAGCTATCAAGGGGCATCTGGGGGTGCTGGGGAGAAGGGAGGGGCCTTCCACTCAGAGTTGCCCCCTTGATCTTTCCTCTCTCCCGCAGAGAACCTCTCCCTCCCCCCCCTGATGGCAAATGTCTCCTACACCAGGAATGGCTTCGGCTGGACTTTCTGCTCTGGCCCAAAGAGGCCCTGGGGAAGACACCCTTCCCAACACCCCCTGCCCAGGAGCCCTCAAACCAGGAAGATGGACATCAGTGCAACCTTCCCAGAGATCAAGGACCACTCAGGGCCTTTTCTGAGGGGGGGGGCCAGATGCGCTCCAGTAGGGGACCACACATGAGACTCGCACAGGACTCTCTCTGTTGGGATCAGGACAGGGTCCTCCACCCAGGACCTGAAGCAGGAGGACCCTCAAACTGTGCAGGAGACACTGCTCTAGGGGTCTCATCTGCCCAGAGGGAGGGGGCTTCAAATCCAAAGGCAGGAAGGGCTGTGGGGTGGCATTGGCGATAGGTGGGCAGTCCTGGAAAAGACCTCTGGGGTCCCAGGTGGAGGGAGGGAGGCTTTGGGTGCAAAATGGGGCAGGACCCTCCAGTTGTGAAGGAGAGAAATTGCACAAATGGCTGGGTGAGTGTAGGGGGAGTCTCAGGTGTCCCCCCAATGACTCCCCACAAGTGCTTGAAGGGGACCATGCCTCCTGGCATCCTGGTCCTCAAAGGTGGGCTTGAGGGGAAGGAGAGCAAGGGGGCCTATGAGCAGGAGGGGGGTCCTGCCCCTTCCCCTCCCTGGATCTGCCCATTTTCCTCCCAAACCAGTTTTGACTTTGGACCTGAAGTAGTCGGGATGGTTGATCCAGAGGCAGGGGAGGTGTCAATCTGGGCAGGGGAAGGGGAGAA
>NW_015400521.1:5130-6161 GCF_001527695.2 Protobothrops mucrosquamatus
ACCTTTAAGACATTTTTAACCCATCCAATAACATTTAATGTCATATTTATATCTAACTCTGGGTTTCTTTCTAAACCAAGTTAATATTAAAGCGTTTCGACTATGAAACCTCAAAATTTGATTACAAAACTTAGTCACTTCAAACTGAGCAAAATTTTCTCCCCTTTCTGCCAATATAATCTGAATATCAATCTTTGTTGTATTTAACAATTGAAATGAGTCTAAGTAACTTTGTGTAAAATTAGTTTGCCTAATAATTTCCACATTTAGTCCCAGTATAAATTCACAATTAAGTTGCTCTGACTCTTGAAATTGTATATCTTGATATATAAAAGCCTGTTCAGGGCTACTCAGTCTCTCCTCTTTTACTCCTTGTTCCACAATTTTACTCGTTTTCAAAAAGTCAATACAAGATTCCAACATGGCCTCTTCAGGGTGTGAACAACCCCCATTAGCCACCACCGGATCCACTTGTTCAACCAGATCTTGAGAAGCAGTCACAACATTCAAGCAAAAATCCTCCTGTTTCTGTGATAAATCTCGGCATTGTAAAAAATCCTGTTGTTGCTGCATCAGTTGATCACATCTACTTTGAAATCTAGCATCAAACGATTGAAACATCTCAGCCACCGCAGAGACCAAGCTGCGCAGTTCTCCAGCAAAAAGCGATGGAGGCGAAAAAAACGGAGGTGACAAATGGAAAGTTTCAGGAGTAAGTTGAGATGTCTGAGCCACCAGGGATGTAGACGGTCCCAAAGCCAAAGGCAGGATTTTTCTCAGAACCATATTAGCAATAGGTTTAAGCAGTTCAGTAAAAACAAGTAATACGCAAATTCAAAGTAAGAAAAATTTCAAACCGGAAATCACTTTCACTTCTTGCTGAAAAGTATCAATCCAATGCCATTTTAGTTTCACTTTTCCTCATTCCTCCACACATACGGGGAGAAACTTGTTATAAAAGTTAAAGTAGAGTCCAAAATAAAAAGCAAGCTTCCAAAGTTGGTTCGTCTGCTTACAAGTAAACTCACAAG
>NW_015400522.1:0-1358 GCF_001527695.2 Protobothrops mucrosquamatus
GAGTGGCGGTAAGGCCGAGGACTACCTCTACCAATTTGTCGAATAAATAAATAAATAAACAAACTCGAGGGGAAGGCGAACACAAATCTCCCAACCTTCACAACGGATCCCATTTGAGACTCTTTCCTTACAAGACCTTCCGTATCAGTTTCTCCCTCATCTGCAGCAGCCTCAAAAAAGGAAAATAAAATCCCAAAACAAAATATTTGCAAACAGGCAAATTCTTTTCAATTTTAAAAATAAGGGCAGGGCCTCCTGTCACAGCTGCCCGACAGTTGCCAGGAAACGGCAGCAGCAGAGACTTGACGGTTGATAGACAGGTATCAGCAATAAAAAATGTCAATAAAAGTTATCCATCTATCATTTTTCTTTCTATCTATCTGTCTGTCATCTATCTATCTATCTATCTATCTATCTATCTATCTATCTATCTATCTATCTATCTATCTATCTATCTATCTATCTATCATCTATCATTCATCTATCCATTTATCTATCATATCTATCATCTATCTGTCTGTCTGTGTCTGTCTGTCTGTCTATCATCTATCTGTCTGTCTATCATCTGTCTGTCTATCATCTATCATTCATCTATCCATTTATCTATCATCTATCTATCATCTGTCTGTCTGTCTGTCTATCTATCTATCTATCTATCTATCTATCTATCTATCTATCTATCTATCTAGCATCTATCTAGCATCTGTCTGTCCATCTATCATCTATCATCTATCTATCATCTGTCCATCTGTCTATCTATCTATCTATCTATCTATCTATCTATCTATCTATCTATCTATCTATCTATCTATCTATCTATCTGTGTCTATCATCTGTCTATCATCTATCAATCATCTATCCATTTATCTATCATCTATCTGTCTGTCTGTCTGTCATCTATCTATCTATCTATCTATCTATCTATCTATCTATCTATCTATCTATCTATCTATCTATCTATCTATCATGTCTGTCTATCATCTGTCTATCATCTATCATTCATCTATTCATTTATCTATATCTATGTATCTATGTATCTATGTATCTATGTATCTATCTATCTATCTATCTATCTATCTATCTATCTATCTATCTAGCATCTATCTAGCATCTGTCTGTCCATCTATCATCTATCATCTATCTATCATCTGTCCATCTGTCTATCTATCTATCTATCTATCTATCTATCTATCTATCTATCTATCTATCTATCTATCTATCTATCTATCTATCTATCTGTGTCTATCATCTGTCTATCATCTATCAATCATCTATCCATTTATCTATCATCTATCTGTCTGTCTGTCTGTCATCTATCTATCTATCTATCTATCTATCTATCTATCTATCTATCTATC
>NW_015400522.1:3586-6160 GCF_001527695.2 Protobothrops mucrosquamatus
ATTGACAAAAGATGGACGTGAACAAACAAGTCTGAGTAACGAGATTGTTGCAAATCAGCTGATGGGTTCGGGAAAGGTAAGGATGACGAAAAGACATCCTCCGGATTAAAACGGCGGATCTAGAGAAGAGTGTTCAAAAACCGAAGCGGCATGCAACTAAAACAATTTGGGACAGGTAGTCCCTGACTTACAAGCATTCGTTTTGTGACCGAAATTATCACGGCACTGAAAAAGGTTGACTTTTTCAGTGCACCAATCCATGTAATAACTGTGGCAAGAAAAGTTCGTAAAATGGGACAAAATTTGGGGGGGCTCCATCGTGATCCTAAGTCGAGGATTATCTGCACGGATGTCAGACGCAAGAAGTTGGGAGCCAGGGTAAGGTTCAAACTGAATACTAGTTCGTTTCATGACACCTCTAAGCAAGAGTCTAAAACTACTAACAGTCAAGGCAAATTGGCGGTAGATACAAGTCAATGGAATTCAAGGTGAGCTGGATTTAGATCCCTTGTGAGCACAAAGGGATTCCGAACTGATGTTGTGCTTGACTCCTCCAGCGGGCTCAACCGGGTCATCTCCTACAACTGCATATCCCACAGACTAAGATATGATCTAGCTATCCTGATTCTTTTGACCTTTCCCCCCGAACACACTGACATGAACTCAGGTTGAGGACCCAAGCGATAACCTAAGATAAGTGGTCTATTGCTTTCAATCATTTTGCAGCAAATAGCATCTCATGGTTGATGTGGGCCACTGCCTATTCAGGTAGTCTCTGACTTACCCCATAATGAAGCCCAAAATTTCTGTTGTAATTTTGATAACGTGGTTATATACTGGTAGCATAGAAACAAGGAGATGGTGAGTTCTCGCCCCACGTAAGGATGAAAGCTGGCTGGGTGATTTTGGGCCAATCACTAGGAGACAGGGAATTCTAGTGTTGACTTAGCCATGAAAACTGTCTGGGTAACTTTGGACCAATCACCAGGCGACGGTGAATCTTAGTGTAGACTTGCCCATGAAAACTGGCCGGGTGACTTTGGACCAATCACCAGGTGATGGTGAATTCTAGTGTTGACTTAGCCATGACAACTGTCTGGGTAACTTTGGACCAATCACCAGGCGACGGTGAGTCCTAGTGTAGACTTGCCCATGAAAACTGGCTGGGTGACTTTGGACCAATCACCAGGCGACGGTGAGTTCTAGTGCCACCTTACACATGAAAGCCAGTTGGGTGCCTCTAGGCCAGTCTTTCTCTCTCAGCCCAACAACTCACCTCACAAGATTGTCATTGTGGGTAAAACAGAAGGAGGAATGAATATTAGATGTGTTCGCCTCTTAGGTATGTTCAACTCCCACAATTCTATGCTATAAGCCTTGTTGGCAGGAGCTGCAGTCTAATGAATCTGGACTATGTGGTTGTATTGATGTATTTATTCTCGTTGTGTTCCTTTGTCATTGTGTATTTTATTGTTCTATTATTTTACCTCTGTTCTGTTTACATGCCTTTCCTTTTTTTTTCTTCCTTTTTATTATAAGGAATGGTTGCTGGAATTGGGTATGTCTAGTTTAACGAAGAGAAGGACGAGGGGGGACATGATAGCAGTGTTCCAATATCTCAGGGGCTGCCTCAAAGAAGAGGGAGTCAAGCTATTCTCCAAAGTGCCTGAGGGTAGGACAAGAAGCAACAGATGGAAACTAATCAAGGAGAGAAGCAACCTAGAACTAAGGAGAAACTTCCTGACAGTTAGAACAACTAATCAGTGGAACAACCTGCCTCCAGAAGCGGTGAATGCTCCAGTACTGGAAGTTTTTAAGAAGAGACTGGACAGCCATTTGTCCAAAATGGTGTAGGGTTTCCTGCCTGAGCAGGGGGTTGGACTCGATGACCTCCAAGGTCCCTTCCAACTTTACTACTACTACTACTACTACTACTACTACTACTACTACTACTACTACTATTATTATTATTATTATTATTATTATTATTATTATTATTATTATTATTATTATTATTATTATTAGTTGCCTAGAATAGCCTCATGGCAAGGTAAGTGGCAAATAAATTTAACAAAGAAATAATAAATACATATCTGCAGCCCATGGGAGGGGCAAGTGACATCCTGTCCAGTGACATCGTCATGCAGGTCATATCACTGTGGCTATCAACAGATACCTCTGTTCTGACCTAACCCACGTGTGGGGACTGAAATGTTCAAGCAAATACACTGGAAACAAGTTCTTATATGTCCCAAAGGTGCTTTTTCACGAGGCACCTGGACTTCCCTGTTTTTCTTTGAAGACGTTTCACTTCAGTGTTCCAATATCTTAGGGGCTGCCCCAAAGAAGAGGGAGTCAGGCTATTCTCCAAAGTGCCTGAAGGCAGGACAAGAAGCAACGGGTGGAAACTAACCAAAGAGAGAAGCAACCTAGAACTAAGGAGAAACTTCCTGACAGTTAGAACAATTAACCAGTGGAACAACCTGCCTCCAGAAGCGGTGAATGCGCCAACACTGGACGTTTTTAAGAAGAAACTGGACAGCCATTTGTCCGAAATGGTATAGGGTTTCCTGC
>NW_015400523.1:0-2434 GCF_001527695.2 Protobothrops mucrosquamatus
TCTTCCCCTTCTTCAGGAGAATCCTGTGAATGACAATGATTCCTCTTTAGCCATCAGTGAAAAGAGACTCAGAATTCCTAAAAGAGGTCCTATTGAATCGGGATCCCCATCAGGAACAATGCTTCTGTTGCAATCCCCACCTCACCCAGCCATCCCTGCAGAAATGTAGGCTGTCTGCTCTGCCTGTTAAAGCCCTGCCCGGAAACAGCAGGGTGCTGGAGAGGAGGACGCAGAAAAAAGACAGGGATAAGCAGGGTAGTGGTTCATATCCATTTAGGATACCAGTCCACTGCAGTGGGCCCTTCCCTGCTGCTTTGCGGTAAATCAACCAATCACACCAGAGCTTGGTTGCCTATAGTTAGCCTAAGTACAGTATGTTGTCCCAAGGGCCAGGTGTCACCTTGCTCCACTGCCCAGAGCCTTCCAGCACAGTTCACTCCGATTAGGAGAACTGAATAGAGGGACTCTAACCCTCCCCAAGAGAAAACACTTTGTCTTTCTTACCCACGGACTGGAGGAAAGGGTGGCCTCCAAAGCCTCTGCAGCCTGCTCCCAGCTTCCCTCAGACTCCTCATCCAAGAGGGCAGAAATGGAGTCGAAATCCTCCAGGCTGTTGATCTCTGAGCCCACCTGGACTTCCATCGAATCCTGCAAAGGACAGTATCGAGGCTAAATCCTAAACTTTCTGCATCCCAATAAGATTGCTAAAGGATAGGGTGCGTTCAGGCCCTGTGTGCCAACAGCAAGAGAGCCTCCATTGGCCCCATTGCCAAGACTTTCTTACCTCCGAGGTATCTGTCTTCTCCTCAGTAGGAGAGAGCTGCTCTTCGGCCGGCTGGTCTTCTTCGTCCTGAAATAACAACGCAAAGATTCTGTCTGTTGGCATCTCCACAGAGAGAATGCTTCTTTTTTTTAGCGGGGTAGAAGCTGTTCAGGCCTTACCGATTCACTGCAGGTCTCCAAAATGGGGGGGAGTCGCGGCCTCCAGTGCTCTTGCTTTTGCTCTCTGGGGAGAGAAATGAAGAGGCCAAAGATCAAAAGTAGCCACAGGCCCTTTTTTAAAAAGTGGTCATGTGGAGGCTGTAGGAACCCTTCCAGCTGGCCTGCCAAGGGGATTGGCCTGCCAAAGGGGTTGCCCTGAGTCTTTCTTCCTTTAGCAGAGGCAGAGGGCAGAGATGCCTCTCCTCTGCAAAGGTGTCACCCTCCCAGGTGTTATCTACCTTGATAAGCAGGCACTGCTTTCCTCCTGCACGTCCCTTGGTTGACATTCTTCTGAAGGATCCTGAAATAACAGTGCAAATATTACAAATGTTGGCATACCAACAAATCCGCAGTGAAAGGGCTTCTGCATGGTGAGGAGCTGGTCTGGGCTTACCGACTCAGTGCAGGTCTCCGAGATTGTTAAGAGCCGCGGCCTCCATTTTGCTGTGTTCTCATTTCTGGGGAGAGAATGAAGAGTCAAAGATCAAAAGTAGCCATGCGATGCCTCCCCTCTGCAAACGTTTCTTCTAGCCCTTCTCTTTAGGGCTTTAGTGCGGCCGCCTTTTGGGGAGCTTCAGAATACTTGAGCTGAGAACACCTACCTCATTGAAATGAGAACAGGCACCGTTTCTTCCTTCCTGGGGCTCCGGGCAGTGGCACGAACACCCATCAAAACCTGCAAGTAATAATTGTTCATTGAAGGTACAAATTAAATGTTTATCTTCCCCACCCAGTTTTGAGGCATGAGCCCTGACAGGCCATGTCACAGAAGCGTCCTTACCCCTTGGGAGGAAGACCTGCGTCCATCAGACACATGAAGATGTGTCTCCCATTCTCCCTGCTGGTCATGTGATTTCTGTGCCTTGTCAGTCCTGGCCAAAAGCAGAAGGTGACATGTCAAAGATTATCCATCTAGGTCTGCTTCTCCTTTCTAAGACTGGCCATTCAGCCTGCCCATCTTTTTGCCTCTGCAACTCCTTGCAGACAGGAAGGCATCTTGAGGAGAGGCTCTTAGAGACCCTGCAGTCCATCAATGTTGCCCCACCGTGCCCAGGGTTTGAGGAGAAGGGGGTGGTACCTGTGAGGAGGCTCAGGAAGGTCCTCTACGTCGCTCTTTAGGCAGCAGAAGAGCGCCGAACATGTTTTCCAGATGTTCTGTGAAGAGAAGAGAAATAGACGTAAGTCAGTCAGAAGAGTTGGGAAGCATGACTTTCTCCCCTACTACTGCCAGTTTCTTGGCAACTGAGATGGCCATACTTACTCTAAAAAAACGTTGTACAGCCATGACCCCAAGCAGCTGTTGGTCCTTTCACTGCACGAAGGGAGAATGGGCAGCTGGACCCTGGTTGGTGGCTTTTCAGGCAAACTGCCAACCTGGTTGCCTCGGCAACCAGGTAAACATTGGCCACATTCTAAAACTGCCTAAGGAGGGCAGCTCACTTGGGTTTAGGAG
>NW_015400523.1:4546-6160 GCF_001527695.2 Protobothrops mucrosquamatus
CCTCCAACGGGAGAATTCTCATTTATTTTCATATTTTAAATGCTGTCCTTGTATCCTCTTTGAGTTTATAAAAATATCTAACTTTGATATATTGCCCAAAACAGGAACAAACGTAGTTACCGTTATGACTGCATTTCTGAAGGATGGGCTTCAGAGTTGGTTGTGAAGTGATTAGATCCTGCATGTGAGCAGATGAAGCATCACTCATTTGCCCACCGCTTGCATGGCCCCTGATCTATAGGAAAGGTGATACACTGCAAAAAGTAGAAATTATGGATTAACCTTCCTCCTGAAATTATGTTTTTCTGTTACAGATATTAAGAAATAGATTTTTATTGATCTTCATATCACTCCTGCTGACTCAGAGCCCCATTGGTTTGTATATAACAGTGATGGCGAACCTTTTAGAGACCGAGTGCCCAAAAACCGCCTCGCCCCTCCTACCCGCAGGGCCACCCACCACCTCCACGGCCCGCCACAGCAGATCGCCCAGACGGCCCAGCAGCGTCATGGCGGCCATGCCCTCTGTCCGCGCCCCGCAGCATCATCTGTACGCGATGGGGCGTGAGGGTGGAGTCTTGTCCCTGCTGCCCGGCTGCCATGTCCTTGGCTGAGCTGCTCCACTGAGGCTGCCCCCAGGATGACTCTCCTCCAGGGGGGCTGCTGGTGAGGAGGGGGCCACAGGGGTGGCGGAGCTGGGACGACAGCATGCGTGCCCACAGAGAGGGCTCTGAGTGCCGCCTCTGGCACCTGTGCCATAGGTTCGCCACCACTGGTATATAACAACAACAACAACAAGAACAACAACAACAACAACATAATAATAATAATAATAATAATAATAATAATAATAATAATAATAATAATAATAATTAATAATAATAAAGTTGGAAGGGACCTTGGAGGTCATCTAGTCCAACCCCCTTCTCAGGCAGGAAACCCTACACCATTTCGGACAAATGGCTGTCCAGTCTCTTCTTAAAAACTTCCAGTGTTGGAGCATTCACCGCTTCTGGAGGCAGGTTGTTCCACTGGTTAATTGTTCTCACTGTCAGGAAGTTTCTCCTTAGTTCTAGGTTGCTTCTTGTCCTGCCTTCAGGCGCCTTGGAGAGTAGCTTGACTCCCTCTTCTTTGTGGCAGCCCCTGAGATACTGGAAGACTGCTATCATGTCCCCCCTCGTCCTTCTCTTCATTAAACTAGACATATGGTCTATGACAGTTCGCCATGGGCAACTTCCCACAGCCAACTTGCCTTGGCCAACTCGCTGCAGGACAACTCGTCACAGCCAACTTGCCACAGGACGACTTGCTGCTGGACAAGAGTTACGCTAATATCAAAGATATAGTATAGTGTAATAGAATCTTTAAAGAAAGGATGGGAAAGGAGGGACAGAATGAAATGGGAATGGCAAAAATTAAAATAATTGTTTATTTATTTTCAACAATTAAATAGTTGTTAAACTGTCCTGCAGCGAGTTTTCTCAAGGCGAGTTGGCTGTGGTGAGTTGTCCTGCCGTGAATTGGCCACAATGAGTTGGTTGTGGTAAGTTAATAATAATAATAATAATAATAATAATAATAATAATAATAATAATAATAATAATAATAATAATA
>NW_015400524.1:0-1508 GCF_001527695.2 Protobothrops mucrosquamatus
GGTAACACAGATAAGAAACTGTATAATGTTGCCAAAGAGCTGGAGGAAGCATTAGAAATTCCGGAGGTGGACGAGCCCTTGGGACCCCTGGTATCGGCCACAGCCATATCCGGTGAGTTTTCAGAGGCCCTTAAGGCTGAGGATCGCAAGTGCGAGTCCACCTACAAGAGAACGCACCAGGCGGCTGCCTGGGCGATCAGGACCGCAACTTCAGCCTCTTTCTTCACCAGGGCCGCCCTCACCTGGCTCCGGGAGCTCCAAGCCCGGGTTCCAGCGGAGGATGTCCGCACGCATTTGGATCTCAGCAAGATGGTGGCAGCCACTGAATATGCGTCGGATGCATCCTTGCAGGCCGCTAGGTTTTCTTCCAGGGCTATGGCATCCAACATCACTGGAAGACGTATGCTCTGGCTGAAAAATTGGCAAGCAGATGCCAAATCCAAATGGAAATTGGCAGCGGCTCCATATCAGGGTTCTAAGTTATTTGGGGATTCTCTGAATCCTTACTTAACAGAGGACAAGGACAAACGCAAGGTCCTTAAGGACCTACTCAAACGTCCAAACAAGAGGGCTGGTTACTTTCAACGAAAGCAGTCCTTTCGGGGGGGACCTAGATACACCTATTCTCAGCCCTTTCGTTCCTTCCCGCCAAGGCAGGACAGACAAGATAGGCAGCCTGACAGACAAAATCCCGGTTCCAGACAACAAGCTCAGGGGAAACGGCCCTTTCGGGGGAACAACAGGCCTTTCCGCCGTTCCAGGTGACTCTTCGGTGGCACCTCCCATAGGGGGCAGACTCTCTCTGTTCGCCCACCGTTGGGAGACTACCACCACGGATACGTGGGTCATCAACACGATCCGACACGGTCTCAACCTGGAATTTCTATCTTACCCCCCAAATCGGTTCCTCTCCTGTCCAGGCCCCAGGAACCGCACAAAACAAAGGCTGATGGACGAGGCCATCCATCATCTGCTTCACATCAGGGCCATAGAACCCGTACCGCTGGATCAGAGAGGTCGAGGATTTTACTCCATCCTCTCTGTCGTTCCAAAAGCATCAGGGGGATGGAGGGCTATTCTAGATCTAAAGGACTTGAATTTCCATATAGCTTACCACAAATTCAAAATGCAAACGCTCCGTTCCATCTTGGGAAGCGTCAGAAAAGGGGACCTCCTGACGTCTATCGACCTCACGGAGGCGTACCTTCATATCCCTATCTCTCTGATCCATCGAAGGTTTCTACGGTTCGCGTACAAAGGGAGTCACTTTCAGTACAGGGCGCTCCCCTTTGGCCTCTCATCGGCTCCAAGAGTATTCACCAAAGTCTTGGCGGTCCTGGCAGCACATTTACGATTGATACCAGTAAGAGTCCACTGTTATCTGGACGACATTTTGATTCAGTCTTCGTCCGTCCAGACAGCATTGACGGACCTCAAAATGGTGATAAACTTGCTCCAGGACCACGGATTTTCGGTGAATTTTCCAAAGAGCCACTTAAACCCCACAA
>NW_015400524.1:4841-6159 GCF_001527695.2 Protobothrops mucrosquamatus
TTAGTTTGGTGAGCCACAACGTCTTGCTGTCAGTCAATGGCTACGCTCGCGTCAAAGACTGGAGATCAACGGTCCAGGACGGGCGTGGCAACTTTGGCTGACTTGATCTGATTGGGCAGGAATACAGTCTACTACCCAATGGTGGAGTCTCCATCTCCGTGCTGAGAAAAGGCGTTCAGGTAAGACAACGCCCCTTTTCTTCTAATTTTCGTTACTGTTCTTGCCAGTTCATCACTTTGGCATTTTATTCATGGAATATTGTTCAAAATTCTTCGTTGGGATGTGCTGTTCATTCCCTTTCTGCCAAAGGTGTTGTAGAAAGACGTTTGCCCTGTAGCTGTCTATTTCTGTTTAAAAAAAGAAAAAGTTGTACTAAGCAGCAAAGGCAATGCGGGTTATAATTCTGACTTCCTTCCTTTAAATAGAAACTTAAGTCATTTAGTTCAAATGAGGATTAAATCTCTAATTGCAAGGCAGAGAAAATTATGAGGTTATAAATTTTCCTTATAATTCTGCACTCATTTTATAGGTACTTAATAGATCCATTGGGGAGACAATTTAGATTTGAGAAGTGGCATGGTGAAAAAATTAAAATGCCGTGGTCTGTATGTCTGTTTTGATACAAAGAACATATTGAAAAATCTGATCATGGATTTCCATGGCTTGAATAAGATGGCATACTTGCATAATATGTGTTACCAGGAAAAGCCTATAATGAGTGTTATCAGGAAAAAATGCAGTAGTCTCACATGTAGAAGAATACATTCATGACTGTTGAGTACTGCTATACTCAGTGTTGAATAACATCCAACTTGGGGCTGGCTCATTTGAATGTTCTCCATTTCTTCTAAATACAATATGAAATATGTTGCTTGTGCAAAACCAGCATGTCAAATAGAAGCCGAGCCTAGATGGAGTCTTTGACGTGGTAGCCTTGGGTGTGCAGGGAGCATTTACATTTTCATTCCTATAATAATTGAAGTGTGAACTAGAGTGCAGTGCAAAATAGTTTAGTTATCAGATGCTGCTGTTTATGATGTGTTTCAGTTTTCTGTGAAGCTTTGTGGAAAAAATAACTTATTGAGATTTAAAGCTTTTACCTTCAAATGTTCAATGAATGAAAGCTAGAAAATGCATATTAATAGAGGGCAAGAACACTAGGCTGAAGTATGGAAGGTCAGTAAGAATACTACTAGTTATGAGACAAAACTGGGACAGTAAAAAAATGATTTTAACAACAAATTCAGGTGATATTCATAAATAGAAATGGCTAGCTAGTCAGAAGCAATAACTACTTTTAAATAGTACATCTTGTAAA
>NW_015400525.1:0-3683 GCF_001527695.2 Protobothrops mucrosquamatus
AGATAACAACAGAACCACTTTTATCAGTTGTCACAGGAACTGGAGGACCAGGAGGCTTTACAAAGACCTTGGTCTGTGCTTTCCCCTTAAATCAAAACACAAAAAGAGTCCTTGACTGTGAGATGGGCAGCATATAAATTAATAAACCACCATCTTCCACTCCCAACATCCATATCTTCCTCTTCTCCCTCTCCCTCTCTCTCTCCTTCCCTCTCTCCCCACACAATAATCCTCATTGCAATGCATTCTGTTAACACTTGAGTTGGTTATAATAGAACACCAATGCAGAGATAAGCTTTCTTGTGTCTCTCACACGGCTTTGATTTGTGGCTGTTGAATCTGAAATTTGGAAGACCAGACCAATCCATGGCTGTCTGCAAATGGCCCACAAATGTAGTAGCTGAGTGGTTAGGATACAGTACTGCAGGGAAACTCTGCCCACAGCCGGCACTTCAATCTTGACCGGCTCACAGTTGACTCAGCCTTCCAAGGTCAGTAAAATGAGGAGCCAGATGGTTGGGGACAATATGCCGACTCTGTAAACTGCTTAGAGAGGGCTGTAAAGCACTATGAAGCGGTATATAAGTCTAAGTGATAAATGCTGTTGCTATTGGAGGCTAACTCTGCCTACTGCCAGGAGTTTGATGCTGACCGACTCAAGGTTGACTCAGCCTTCCATCCTTCCGAGGCCGGTAAAATGAGGACCCAGATTGCTGGGGGCAAATAGCCTGACTCTGTAAACCGCTTAGAGAGGGCTGTAAAAGCACTGTGAAGCGGTATATAAGTCTAAGTGCTATTGCTATTAAGAGCTGTGGTGGTGGAGCGGTTAGAATGCAGCATTGCAGGCTGACTCCGCCCACTGCCAGGAGTTCGATCCTGACCGGTTCAAGGTTGATTCAGCCCTTCTTCCTTCCGAGGTGGGTAAAATGAGGATTCATATTGTTGGGGGCATATATGCTGACTCCGTAAATTGCCTAGAGAGGGCTGTAAAGCACTGTGAAGTGGTATACAAATCTAAAGGCTATTGCTATAAAAACATTCCCACTACCAGCAGTTCAATCCTGATGGGGCTCTAGGTTGACCCATCCTTCCAAGATCAGTAAAATGAGGACCCAGATTGTTGGGGGCAAATATGCTGACTCTGTAAACCGCTTAGAGAGGGCTGTAAAGCACTGTGAAGCGGTATATAAGTCTAAGGGCTACTGCTTTTGCTAAGAGCAGCCCAAGGTCACTTTTTCGCTTCCCATGGACCCCTGCAGACCCCACAAACCCTGAGCAGGAGCCAAGGCTGGCTCTCCCCCCCCCAATTGCATTGGGACCCTCAATTGACCCAAGGGACCGTCCTCCCAGATTCTGCCCCTTTGCGCTTCGCCCTGCCTACGGGTCTCTCCCAACCAGGAAGCGCAGCGTCTCCAGGCGTGCCAGACTACAACTCCCATCATCCCCTCCAACGCGGCGGCAGGTGGGAAAGGAAGGGGGCTGTAGTTCAAACGCGCGCACGAAGGCCTGCGGCCTCTTCAGCGGCGTCCGTCCGCTCCCCGGGCCTAACCTTCCGGGGCATGGCATGTCTCCGTCCCGCGGCAGCCCAAGCCGGGGACGCCGAACGGCGGCAGAAAGCCGGAACAGCCCAACCCAGCATTGCGGGCGCTGCGTCACTTCCGCCTTCTCTTTCCGGTCGGCCTCGCTCCTAGAGATAGAAGAAAGGGTAGAGGCGCGTCCCGAATGCTTTCCGCCTGCGGGATGGCTTTTAGAAAAAGCTTCGGAGGAAGCGAGCGGGCTAAGAGCACCAGGCTGTGGTGGGCAGATAACTTTGGCCATTTAAAAAAACAACCAAAACCTATGACTAAATTAAATTCAATTAAAATAAAATAAATATATAAAGCAGGTCCAGATTTTCAGTGTTTGGACGTGCTCATGCTGCATGCCTAATAGCCGGGGTCTTCAAACTTGGCCCTTTTATGACTTGTGGACTTCAACTCCCAGAATTCCTCAGTTAGGCACGCTGGCTGAGGGATTCTGAGAATTGAAGTCCGCAAGTCATGAAAGGGCCAAGTTTGAAGACCCCTTGACTTGTGGACTTCAACTCCCAGAATTCCTCAGCCAGCATGCCTGGCTGAGGAATTCTGGGAGTTGAAGTCCACAAGTCATAAAAGGGCCAAATTTGAAGACCCCTGACTGATAGAATCATTTGAAAACCTAGAACATTCATACGGCTACTTCAAAGAACTCAAGACGCGGAGGGTGGAGGTGGGGGATCGGTTTAGGATGACGCACTGACAATGCCCATTGGCCCATTAGCCTTGCTGGGGAATATTGGGGGTTGAAGTCCATACATCTTAAAAGTTATCAAGTATGAGAAACATTGGCTTAGTCAGTCAATGGCTCAATGTGTTGTACAAACTGGAAAAAAAAATAGTCTCAAGAGCAGGGGTCTTCAAACTTCGCCCTTTGATGACTTGTGGACTTCAACTCCCAGAATTCCTTAGACAGCTGGCTAATTCCTTAGCCAGCTGGCTGAGGAATTCTGGGAGTTGAAGTCTACAAGCCATCAAAGGGCCAAGTTTGAAGACCCACCTGCTCAAGAGCACTGGGTGAGGATATCCTAACTTGTCAAAAAAGAAAACAATGTGTTCCTGCCGTCATTCACTCACACACAAAGAGGGAGTCCTTAAATAATCGTAGATCTTTTCCACTGAAGATTTGCCCATTCAATTATTCATGTTTAAGTAGCCTTCTGCAAGAACGTCCTTTGTGTTAAGACCACAATGCCTATCATTCCTAGCCAATGAAAGATTTAATCCAACACACATTGTGTAAGGCACCATTGTTGCCTTACATGCTTTGTATTTGGGGAAGTCTGCAGCTGGAATTTCAACACATCCATAGGTATCCTGGGGCTTAGGTTATTGATTATATCTTTATTTTTATTGTTTCTTCAGTGGTATATTTTTGTGCTTCTGAATCTAGTTACATTTTGAATAATTATGACTTGCCACGTAAACAGATCTAGAATCAGAAACCAAGGTTGCATTACTACAGGCGGGATTAAGATCACTGTAATCATAGTCAAAAGCTTCTACAAGATGGTTAGAATCCAGATTGATAGCATTAGGGATGAGAGGTCCGTGGTGCTCTCTGAGCTTGCCTGTTTTCTTGCAGATGTTTCATTACCCTAACGAGGTAACATCATCAATGATTAGGGATGAGAGCTTGCACTTGAGTAATTTCACTCCAAGCATCATCTATTATAGCAAATGTGCTTTTCAATTTCACCTCTTGAAGTATTTTTCAGAATTTTCAAATAACTTTACATGCCACCTGGCAGAAAACCCTCAGCAAAATTAACTTTATTCTGTAATGTTTTTCAGACAGAAACTGAAACTTAAGGGTTTAAGACTGCATGAACTGGTAAGAGGTTTAAAGCAAAATCTGAGCCATAATTATGCCAATCAGCAGGAAACAATCCTCTAGTACCCCAAGAGAGGTCTTACTGAGATTTCATTCTGAGTAGGCATGCATAAATTGCATTATCATCCATCTCCTCCAACAATTTGCCATTTGAGAAAACCAAGGCTTGAGTATCCAATATTAATACATAGTTCTCTGAAGTTTGCCCAATTTCCTTAAAAACTGCTTTCTGCATGCTGTGGAAAACTTTATTTACCACACTAAGGATTGTTTCC
>NW_015400525.1:8546-11047 GCF_001527695.2 Protobothrops mucrosquamatus
CAACAATGTAACCTATTCTACAGTACTTAATTACATTTAAGGACAACTCTGGAATATACAAGTCTAATAAAATTGGATACAAGTTGCAATCATCTTTCAATTTTGTTCCAGAAACTACTTGATAATCAGTCTCCAAGCTCAGTTTAAAGTCTAGAAGCAGCTAAATTTGATTTTCAAACATTACTTGATCCACAACTTCCCTGGAGACAGAAAGTGTTTTATCATATTTCAAAATTATGATCATAATGTCAAATAGAAAAGTCTGTATTTCCATGGGTTCTTAACTCCACCTTTACTTCCTTCCTTTTATCTTGTTTTGTTTTGTTTTGAAAGGGACAATACTGGTCCTCTTCTAATTGACCCATTATTCAGGATTTTCCAAGGAGAAAACTGGGGTGCTAAGATGAAACTCACCTAGCCCTGGAGGTTTGAATTCAGTAAAAAAAGTTATGAAACACACATCTCCAACAAAACACTTGGATTGTTACCTGAGTAAGCAGCATGAAAGCATTATCTGCCCGAAGGTGCTTAGTGAGAAATTCTACACAATGAGCTTCCAGGGCAGGGACAGCATATTTCTTAGCTGTATAGAGAGTGGTCATAACAGTTTCAGGACCGATCTGAACTTCATCTGAATATAAAAATCTAAAAAAAAAAAATCAAAGAAGATAAATTTAAGAAAACTACTTGATACATGCTTATTCGTGCCACTTTGTCTTAGTAGCTTCTTTATACTCTTCATTTGACAAAGCAAAGCTGATTTTGCAGTACACATATAAACCAAGCCTTCCACTAATATCTGCAAAAAGGCAATCAATCCCTTTCCTAACTCAAGAAGTAAGAGATTGCCTCCGGGCCTAACACAACAGGAGATACTGCATTCCTAGAAGTCCAGTTCAAAATGCCCTTATCTACCTTATCAAGTTCAAATATTTTGACTGGCATCTCAAACCCCCAAGTCTCTACTTCAAAATCTCCAATAATCCACATTATTCAACAATGAATGAGCAGCCAAGCCTACTTTCTGTGGGCCCACAATCTCACCAAGGGACACAACCGCATGTGACAGCATTTTGCACAACAAATGGAAATAGCCATTCAAAAATCTCCCTTTTGTATACCTTTAAGAGGACCTTTTAAACTCATCCTGACAACAGGCATAATCCACATTATCATCATGGCAAATACCTTTTAAAGAATAAGCAATGGGTGGTTTGTTTGTTTGTGAATGGTGAGGGCCCAATGCACAATGGATGGCTTAGAGCAGGGTTCCCAACCCCTGGTCCATGGACCGGTACCAGGCCGTGGCATGCCAGCAACGGGTCTGCACAAACAAGCAAAGCCCCATCCATTGGATGCAGGCAGTACACAAAACCACAAACCTTTCTCCACGCAACCAGTCCCTGGTGCCCAAAAGGTTGGGGACCTCTGGCTTAGAGGCAGTGGTTTTCTAATTATTTCACCTTTTGGAGTCCTTGGTGCTCTCTTTGCTTCATATATTTCGTTACCCAATAGGTAATCAGCACTGATGATGTTACCTAGTGGGTAATAAAACATCTGCAACAGACATCCAATCACAGAGAACCTCAAGAACATCACAATTCAATTCTGAGCTAGATATATTCTCTGCTATTGAAATTACCTCTCTTCCTGGCCACAAATTGTTTTTTATACATAGCTCAAAGTGGTGAACACTTAATTCACTTTCCTCCTATTTTCCCCACCTCAACAATCCTGTGAGGGGGGTTGGGCTGAGGGAGACTAACTAGCCCAAAGTCATCCAGAAACTGTCCATGCTTAAGGCAGGATTAAAACCCCGTCCCTGGTTTCAGGCCAGCATCTTCACCACAGTTTCTGTCTCCATATTTCTATTACAGCCATTGACCAGCGTACCTCCTCCCAACATACAAAAGAGCCAAGTCAAATATTATGGTCACAAACCAGCACATTTCTCTATATAACCCATGTCCATTATCCTCTTAGACAAAACAGCCAAATCAAGTCTTTATTAGTCATAGACCAGCATAATCTATTTAAATCATGTCATTCACCCCACCACCACTGTCAAAACAGCAAAAACAAATCTTTACTACAATCACAGACAAGCATATCTATTTAAAATCATGTCCTTCATTCCCCCACCATTACTGAACAAAGTCAAATCTTTACTAGCCCTAGACCAGCATATATCTCTATATAAACCATGCCATTATCCTCCCTCAAACAAGTTCAAATCAAATCTTTAAGGCCACAGACCAGCATATATCTTTATATAAAGTATGCCATTACCCCCTCCCAACAAAGCCAAATCAGATCTTTATTAAGGCCACTGACCAACACATATCTTTATATAAAGTATGCCATTACCCCCTCCCAACAAAGCCAAATCAGATCTTTATTAAGGCCACAGACCAGCATATATCTTTATATAAAGTATGCCATTATCCCCCCCCCAACAAAGCCAAATCAGATCTTTATTAAGGCCACTGACCAACACATAT
>NW_015400525.1:12588-14705 GCF_001527695.2 Protobothrops mucrosquamatus
AAGGCGAAGCGCTCCCGCAGCGACCGCTTCGTGGCCTGCCAGTTGTAGGCCGGCTCGCGCTGCACCACCACCGGGGGCGCGGGCGCCGGCACCCCCGCCACGCCGGCCGGGACCTCGTTGCCCGCGGCGGCGGCGGAGGCGGCGGCGGCCAAAACCGCCTCAAGGCCGCCCGCGGCCGCCATCGCCATCCCTCCTCCTCCTCCTCCTCCGGCCCGCGCAGGCGCTCTCCCTCTCTCGCCTCACAATCCGCCCCGGGAAGGCGTCTGCGCAGGCGCGACGTCGGACGGAACGCCAAAACGGGCGACGGAAGGTGCCTTGCGCGCCCGCGCCCACGCCGGCGGGCGAGCGCAGCGGCTGCGCGCGCATCTCCCCTCGGGCTCGCAGAGATAATAATAAAGCAGAGGAGCCCTCCGCTCTTAAACCTCTTGCCTCGGGTTGCGTCGTCTCATTGTCCAACCCCAAAAATGCTCTTTTTTATTTTTTTTCTCCTCTCCACCGGTGGAGGAGAAAATTGAAAGGGGAGGGGGCAGTTGCGGGAGGCGGCAGACCCCAGCCCGAATTGCAAGAGGAAAATGGGAATTCTTGCTCTTTTGGTTTGGTGCAGAATGTGTTTTTAGATTCGGGGGTGAGCGGGGGGGGGGGGGAAAGCACCATAAAAGACAAATCTAAAAAGGGAGCAAATCGGAAGGATTTTTTTTTAAAAAAACACGTTTATGACTTCGCTTTGCAAACAAAAAGGGTAAAAGCAAAGAAATAGATCGATGCCAGGGGCTGCTTTTTGAAATAAAGGGCTGTGCTTTCTATCAAAGGAGGTTTGGTCACTGAAGATTTGTGGATGAAATAACGCTGCATTTTAATAATGCGAGCAGTGGGATTTGAAAGAAATGCAAACGGGGCGGGGGGGGGGGGCTTAAGAAATGTTGATTTCCAGCCCTATAATTGAACTGCTTTTTCTCATCAAAAGGAGGAGCAAAGTTACCAGGAGAAGAATGTTTGTAAATTCCAAGGTGATGATACAATGATGCCAGACAGTGATACAGTCTAATATTTACAAGTCTATTAAGAAGTCTTTCATTAACAAAGGAAACAAGGAAACATTCATGTTTATCTTCCTTCTTTGGACATGTTCATTGTGCCACTAAAATATTGCAACTGCTGAGATGATGGCGGAAG
Organism: Protobothrops mucrosquamatus; assembly: GCF_001527695.2. Classification (NCBI taxonomy): domain Eukaryota; kingdom Metazoa; phylum Chordata; class Lepidosauria; order Squamata; family Viperidae; genus Protobothrops; species Protobothrops mucrosquamatus. The sequence continues at coordinate 13,762 of NW_015400525.1, forward strand.
AGGCACCAACAGGCTCCTGGTCCTTTGAAGACGCATTGAACTGTAATATAAAATATAAATAAAAATGGTAAAGTGAATTGCTAGAGCAGCCAAAGTTTTTCCTGTCATAACTCCCAAGAATAGGCAGATAAGAAGACCTTTTATTTCTTACTTCAGATGCATTTTTTCCCTCCAGCGTTCCATTCAATGTAATGAAAGGAAAGGATGTTTAATTCAGTTCTTTATTTGTGTATTGTGTCTTAACCAAGGGATATGGATGATTGTCTAATCTTTCCTTATATAAATAAATACCCTTCAAAGGTCTGCAGCTTTGCTGGCTTCCCATGCTTCAATTAAATCCCAAGGGAAGACTGGAGGGGTCAGCGGTCTGTAATTAGAGTAATGTTCAGGTATCTTTGGGGAGGTAGTTTAAAAAGTCAAAATGGCAGCCATGGTTGTATAATAGAAACCCTGCCTCTTCTAAACCTGCATCATGCTTGCTGGGGAATTCTGGGCAATAGATCACCTGCTGAAAGAGATTGCAATGTGCAAACATGTTCAGCATCCCAGAAGAGTCTACAAGAGAGACTGTAGCTGCACATGCAAGCCTGCCTAGCAACACACATGAATTCTTTGTTGGGAAATCCATGCTGGAGAACTTCATGTGGAAACATGTACCCCAGCAGCAGGTGACTATATGCAAACACATCAGGGAATCTTTGTGTGTTGGATTTGTACATATAAAACCATGCTTTAAAAACAGCTCTACCTGGCTTGCTTTCGCTCTCCAATCGCAGCATGATTTTATCTATATAAAAATACTTCCCACACACATTTTTAACTAAGTTTGACCTCAGCCTGACCTAAACAGTGCAGATCCCACACTTCACATATCATTTATTGCAAACAACTCAAGAGACAAATGTTTAGCACCATGACAACACCACAGAATTGTTGCACGTACA
>NW_015400526.1:0-1476 GCF_001527695.2 Protobothrops mucrosquamatus
TAAAAAAGGATTCAAATTTGGATGAATGGCAAAGAGGTATTAATAGATTTATTTGGCAGGGGGAAAAGCCGAGGGTTAAATTTAAAATTATGCAAGATGCACGGGAAAGAGGGGGACTTAAAGCCCCAAATTTAAAATTATATTATGATGCGGTGGTTCTAACTTGGATTGGTGACTGGATTAATTTAACTAATAGAGATTCTTGAAGGTTGGGATTTATTTTATGGATGGCATGCTTATTTATTTTTTGATAAGAAGGTTGATTAAGTTTTTAAGTCTCATATTATAAGAAGTGCACTTTTGAGAGTTTGGAAAAAGTATTATTTTAAATTAAATGTCAAAATTCCAATTTGGGCTATTCCGGAACATGCAATACAAGGAATTACAAGGGGAGTTAAACTGAATGGGATTGTTTATAAGGATTTGCTTATTGCAAGAGGACAGGACTGGCAATTTAAATTATTGGATGACTTGAAACAAGATAATATTCTCCAGTCCTGGTTTTTATATTGTCAGTTGGTTGAGAGGTGGCGTATAGATCACAAACTTGGTTTAACTTTGGAAGATGTGAACTTGATAAAGCAGATTAAAGATCAAAGTAGAGCTCATATTAGGAGAATTCATAGTGTTTTGATAGAATTGGATTCGGAAACAGAATTAGTTAAAGTTTGTATGATTAAATGGGCACAAAATATTCAAGAACCAATTATGTTAGATACATGGGAGGTAATTTGGGTAAGAAATGTCAAGTTCACCCAAGCACAGAATTTAAGGGAAATTTTTTATAAAATGTGTTATAGATGGCATCTAGATCCCCAAAAATTGTCTTGTATGTATCCAAATTTGCAGCCAAAATGTTGGAGATGTGGTAATTTAGACGCAACTTATTATCATATTTGGTGGACATGTAGGGATGCAAAGGCTTTTTGGATTAAGATTTGGTGGAATATTCAACAGATTTTTAAGAATAAGATAAAATTTACACCACAATTATTCTTATTGGGTATTATGGAAAATTTGGATCCTAAAGAAATGAATCTGATGTTGTATTGTATAACAGCAGCAAGTTTATTGATTGCTCAAAACTGGAAGAAAGAGGTATTACCGACTATGGATGATTGGAGATTGAAGGTGTCATATTTTGCAGAAATGGCAAAAATTTCCGCATACTTGAAGGATCAATCTCAAGAAAAATTTATTTCGGTGTGGAGAAGATGGATAGATTATATGAATAGAAAGTATGAAGTGATTAATTATCATATAGCTTTTGAATAAAGATCTTTTTTTTCTAATATTTTCTATATATTTAATATAATTTATATATATATATTATTTTTAAGTTTATTATTGTATGTTAGAGTTAAAGTATGTTAAATTTTGTTTGTATTATGAATGGATAGCTTACTTTAGACTTGGGATGTTATGTATTTATCCCTGTACTCAGTTCTGGGAAGTCCGGGGGGGGAGGGGGGAAGG
>NW_015400526.1:4842-6158 GCF_001527695.2 Protobothrops mucrosquamatus
ATACTTTATTTGGAGTTAAAGGGGTGTGTAGATTGTTAGCATTATAATTGTTTTAATTGGATTAATGATTGTAGAAGAATTATGGAAATATGAACTTGATCCTGTATTCAGCTCCGGGAAGCCGAGGAGGGTATGGGGGGAAAGCTAAAGTTAATGTATTGTGTATATTGGAAGATGTATATTTTACAAAAAATAAAAAATTTTACAAGAAAAAAGAAAATCCTGTGTCAAATGTCCAGCTAGCAAATCCAAGAAAGGAACTCCTGAGACAATGTTCTTCCCAAAAGTAACACTTTTATTGAATACACTGCATTGGCACAAAAGAAGCAAAGCCAACTTCCGGTTCCGGATGGCGGCGCTCGCAGCTGTGTGAGGAGACTGCTCTCCTCACCAACTGATTCTCCACTGCCGATAGACCCCTTAATTGGGTCGAAAAGCTGCCTTGGAGGGGCAGCTACCGGTGAGGAGGTCCTCGTTGTCTTTGGGAGAGCGCCATCTTCTTCCAGGGACCGAGATTTGCTCCTTTGGGCCGACGGTGGAAAGAACGGCCGGTAAAATGGCCGTTCACCTAGCCGCTGAAACCAGAAGTCAGAAGAACATCTAAGCACAGGAACCACCGTGGCTGAGCCGGGTGAGACTTTTTACCTTCCCTCTCGTGATTTTTCCTTTTTTTGTGCCTGTAAAAAGCACCTTTGAAATTACTTCCCTGCTCTGAGAAGGCGGCGTTGGTGAGTGTGGGAAAAAGAAGCTTATGGATTGAATTAATTTAAAGTGACTTTTTTTTACCTCTATTTTTATTTTTATTTTTCACTTTGGGGTCTTGGAAAACTTTTTAATATTGAATCTGCTGATGGATTTGAGTTGCTTTTTTTCCTCCGTGTCTCCTGATCTTGTTTGTGAGATTTTTGGTCTGTGGGAGAGGATTTTACATTGTGCTGAGGACACCTTGTGGAAAAAGCTAAAATTTCAGCTTTCCCCCTTTTCTGGTGATTCAGATTGACTTTGACTTTTAGATTACCACAAAAGGAAAAATACAAAGAAAATTAACAGCTATACTGGTGGGGGTGGACATTGATTAAATATTTTCTACATAGCCTCTACTAAATGATACAGACTATTTCTAATCATTTTTGAAATGGAGCAACCCTTGGTTCAACTTGACTATAAACTTATACTGGAAAAACTTTACGAAGCTACTGATGAAATACGTTTGCAAATAAAAGAATTTACTATGGAAATAAAAAACAGAAATTCTGCCTTGAATCAACAAATTGACTCCCAGACCTTATCTGAGCTTTCTAGAGACCAAAAAATAA
>NW_015400527.1:0-2294 GCF_001527695.2 Protobothrops mucrosquamatus
AAAAGGCGCAGGTCCGCAACTGTACGTAGGTCGGGGGGTAGGTCATTCCAGAGGGCAGGAGCTGCCACAGAGAAGGCTCTCCCCCTGGGGGTCGCCAGCCGGCATTGTCTGGCCGACGGCACCCTAAGGAGGCCCTCTCTGTGGGAGCGGACTGGTCGAAGGGAGGTGTTTGGTAGGAGGCGGTCTTGCAAATACCTAGATCCATTGCCACGGAGCGCTTTAAAGGTTGTTACTAACACTTTGAAGTGCACCAGGAAGGCCACAGGCAGCCAGTGCAGCTCGCGCAGGAGAGGTGTTACTTGGGAGTATCTAGAGGCCCCCAGGATCCCCCGCACGGCCGCATTCTGAACTAGCTGGAGCCTCCAGGTGCACCTCAAGGGGAGCCCCATGTAGAGAGCGTTTCTTCTCCTGTCTTCAGGTGCTTTGGAGAATAATGTGACTCCCTCTTCTTTGTGGCAGCCTCTCAAATCCTGGAATACTGCTATCATGTCACCCTTGGAATTGGGTATGTCTAGTTTAATGAAGAGAAGGACGAGGGGTGACATGATAGCAGTCTTCCAATATCTCAGGAGCTGCCCCAAAGAAGAGGGAGTCAAGCTCTTCTCCAAAGCACCTGAAGGCAGGACGAGAAGCAACGAAGGGAAACTAATCAAGGAGAGAAGCAACCTGGAACTAAGGAGAAACTTCCTGACAGTTAGAACAATCAACCAGTGGAACAACTTGCCTCCAGACGTTGTAGCTACTTCATCACTGGAGGTCTTCAAGAAGAGATTGGACAGCCATTTGTCTGAAATGGTCTAGGGTTTTCTTCCTGAGCAGGGGGTTGGACTACAAGACCTCCAAGGTCCTTCCAACTCTATTCTATTCTATTCTATTCTATTCTATTCTATTCTATTCTATTCTATTCTATTCTATTTCCACACGGCCATCTCAAACCAGCCATGGGACAACTTGCCATGGAAAATTCCACACAGAATAACTCAATGTTATCCACCACTGTTTCTTGGACATAATTTCCATGTGGGGAGGGGGGAATGATATTTACCACATTGAGTTACCCCACATGGAATTTCCTTTGACCAGTTGTCCCAGGGCGAGTTGGTCACAGCGAGATGGCTGTGGTGAATTGTCCTAAACCCATAGTGTCTAGTAGCATTTTTCATCCCTTCTCAACCTTGGCAACAATTTTAAGATATGTGGACTTGAGCTTCCAAAATTCTCCATGAAGTCCTTGGTGCTCTCTGAGCTTCATAGTTTTCTTGCCGGCATTTCATTACACAACTAGGTACAGTAGTGGCCAAAATTGTGGAAACCTTTTGGGAAAAGTGTATTTTTGAGGTTTGATGGCTAATAATACCACTTTTTTTTTGGGGGGGGGGTAGTAGTACCATAAAAGTATATATCAATGGAAAGATAATTTAATCAAGAATGTAATGCAACATAGTTTGTTCAATGATCTGTACCGTATTCTATGAAAAGTTATAGCCAAATAACCAGAAAAAGGAAGCACAACTTGCTTAGGTTGATCTCAGGTAGCTTTCCTTCCTCTGATTGCAGCCAATGAGCACGAGTGTTTAGAGAGCCAATCAGGGGTCATCTTGTTTTGGCCATGAGCCAATCAGATCACAGTAGGATCCAGTTATTGATGTCACGTATTGAAGCTGAGAGGAGGACATTTGTCAGTGTGTTATGTGATCAAAGCTAGATTGGCGTATGCACAAAACTGGAGGAATAAAGAAATTCCAACAGAAGAAGAAATTTTATATAAAATCCTATCATGTGCTGGTATGGATAGGCTCACAATGGAAATGAAGGACAAGACAGAGTCAGATTACTTTGAAAACTGGGACAAATTATATTGTTGGTGTGAATCAAGGAGAACTGTTCGGGTTTTAAGTTAGTGTTAAGATAGAGATATATAAAACTGTATGTTAGTATATAGAGAAACAAATTAGAGACTGTATTGTATAGAAAAATATGTGAATGCTTTTTTCTTTTAGAGCACCCTGTCGGCCCAAATATGGGAAAGAGAGATTAAGAATTATATGTATGATGAGGAACAAATTGTTAGGAATATATACACTGGAATGTTACTGGACTGGCCTAAGGGGTATTTTAAATTTGGTTTTTAAATAACTTTTAAAAAAGGAAGAAAAGGCCCATATTAATATTTCTTTTTAACTACATTTTAAATTTTGTATATTGTATTGATTGTTTTGTTTTAAACTGGCTGTAAGCCGCCCTGAGTCCACCAGGAGAAGGGCGGGGTATAAATGTAATAAATAAATAAATAA
>NW_015400527.1:6239-7576 GCF_001527695.2 Protobothrops mucrosquamatus
CTAGATAGACCGTTTCCTCCAGGTGTCGGGGGAGCTGCCATGCAACCACACTCTCCACAACCTTCGCCACGAAGCGAAGGTTGGAGACCGGACGATAGTTAGCTAATACATCTGGGTCCAGGGAAGGCTTCTTAAGGAGGGGCCTCACCACCGCTTCCTTCAAGGCCACGGGGAAGACACCCTCCCGCAAAGAAGCGTTCCATTCCTGTGGTTCGATGTTCTTCTGGTGTGCCTTACGGATCTTCTCTGTGAACTTTGCCAACTTTAGCTCTGAAACGTCTTCGCAAAAGAAGAACAATGGAAGTATATCTCATTTTTCTTTCCAGTGCTGCTACAAATGCAATAGAAGGCTGTCTCGTGTTTCTTCTTTCTAATTAGAAAAGGAAGGATTGATTTAAATAAAAAAGTTCTTACCGAACTCCGCAAACAAAACAGCTGCCAGTAGAACGGTCGCCACCACCACCCTGCCTCTTGTACGGGTCTTCACCATCTTAGATTCCAGTTTGCTGCCCACCGACCTTCAGTCCCAATCCTTTGTTCTTCTCCCTTGCAAATGAATTCCCCTCCTGATACACAAATACTGTACAGTGGGGGGAAAAGTTGTTTTTTCAGTCTGGAAGGATTAGATGATCCAAAACCAAACAGACACACCTTCTCTCTTTGTTCCTTGGTCACTCTTGTGCAAAAAACATTGGTTAAGATTTCTACACTGTTCACAAATGATCCGTTCTTTCTATCCTCAGCAATCTCATCATCTATTGCTGTTTACACAATGAATTATTTGATTGTGTTTTGCAATTTTGACTATTCGATATTTCTCAAGGATCTTCTAAGGGAATTAAAGATGTTATCATAATATACAATACAATGTTTTGTAGTTGATGAGTTGAGATTCTATCTGTTCCTGTTGGGTCCTGGTACTTTTCAGAGTTTTTGAGATGGCACCAAGTGTTGTAACTTCTGGTAGATTTACTACAACTGTCTTTCAATGTATCTGTTCCTGTTGGGTCCTGGTACTTTTCAGAGTTTTGGAGATGGCACCAAGTGTAGTAACCTCTGGTAGATTTGCTACAACTGTCTTCCAATGTTTACTCCATTTTATTTGAAGGTGTGTTTTTCCAACAGTTTTTTTCCTTATTTTTTTTCTCATTAACTCTTCTATCTCCAGCTACTATGATGTTAATTATCCACACTTGCTTCTTTGTAACTACAATCATATCTGGTTTATTAATGTTTATTGAATGTTTATCAATCTGCACCTGGAAATCCCTTTAGGATCCTGTAAAAAAAAGGTTCAATCAATCAATCAATTTCAACTTCTCGGAAAGTTGGATTTG
>NW_015400527.1:11213-12397 GCF_001527695.2 Protobothrops mucrosquamatus
CGGGCCTGGCCTAGGGAGGATTTTAAATTGGGTTTCTTAAGAGTAATTTTAAATAGCACAGCTTTAAATATTTGGTTTTAATTGGTTTTACTTGGGTGGGGTTGTAAATGTGTTTATGTTTTTTAATATGCTGTGAGCCGCCCTGAGTCCCGTTGGGAGAAGGGCGGGATATAAATCAAATAAAATAAATAAATAAATAAATAAATAAATAAATTTCACTTCAGCTCTGACTGGATGGTGGGGAGTAGAAGGATTTATACTCCTTGCAGACAGCTGGTCATTTGCCTTCTTTTAGAGAATCATTGAGGCCACTTGGAGGTTTACCTATGTCCTCAAGGTCACCTGAGTGGTACAAATGGGTGTGGAGCCTTCCTGGCTGCAGGATGTTTTCTGCCTTGGGCCCCTTCATGGTGGTTGGGGATGGGTCTGTATTGTCTGCATCTCAAACTGAAGCACAAATGGTTCCTGTAGTCTGCAATGCTTTCTGGAAATCCGTTCATCCTCCCGCACCATTTGAAAAGGGGTCCATCCATCCCAAAGTGCATAGCTAAATGTCTATGGAGATTCTCAGTCATTCCAGGTCATGGTTGTTCCAAAAGTGCTTTTTCAGGAGGCAACTGGACTTTCTTATTTTTCTTTGAAGACATTTCGTTTCTCATCCAAGAAGCTTCTTCAGCTCTTCAGCTTTGAACGTCTTCAAAGAAAAACAAAGAAGTCCAGTTGCCTCCTGAAAAAGCACCTTTGGGACCAGGTGCCATGATCTTCATTTTTTTTAATGTTGTATTTCACCTAGGTCTACCTATTTATTAAAGTTTACCACCAGGTAGTTTGATACCATTCCGTTTGTGACTAGATGCCTTCTTGGGTTTGTAAATGAGGTTTTATCATGTTTATGTCCACATCTTGTATTCTGACCCAAACTCAAAACTTACCCTACAGCAAAGCATTAGAACAACTTCATGCAACAAGAATTTTGAAAGCTCTCTGAGCAAATCCGCCTCCATACCTGAGGTTGCAATGCCTTGTGGTTTGATTTGAAGAATCAAAGCATAAGACATATCTGGATTGGTTTGTTTGAGCAATTCCTTCTGAATCACTCCAGCTGAATGCACGCAATATATCAAGCATTTATTTGCTTAGGGGGAAACAGAGAGAGAGAGAGAGAGAGAGAGAGAGAGAGAGAG
>NW_015400528.1:0-1102 GCF_001527695.2 Protobothrops mucrosquamatus
TGCAAAGATGAGGTGAAGAAAGCTAAGGCTCAAAATGAACTAAGGCTTGTGACCACAGTCAAAAATAATAAAAAAACAAACAGTCCAACTTATCAAAAACAGTACCATAAAAAAGATTAGAAACACAAGTTAAGATAGGCAAGAAAATGGTAAGTGAGCACTTATCCAGCCTAGAAGAGTTCAAATCACCAGGACCAGAAGGATTACACCCAAAGTTCTCAAGGAACTGGTAGATGTGATCTCAGAACCACTGAACTATATTTCTCAAAGATCCTGGAACACTGGGGAACTACCAGAGGACTGGAAAAGAGCTGATATAGTTCCCCTCTTCAAAAAAAGGAAAAAGAATAGATCCAGAAAACTACTAACCCATTATCCTGACCTCAATACCTGGGAAGATTGTGGAAAAGATAATCAAACAAGAATCAGCGAACACCTAGAGGCAAACAAAGTCATTACCAAAAGCCAACATGGGTTTGTTAAAAACAGATCATGCTAGACATATCTTACTGCATTCTTTGACCCAATTACAAAATTAGTGGACTAGAGGAATGCTGTGGATATAATTTTCTTGGATTTCAGTAAGGCATTTGATAACGTTCATATAAGGTTTCCTGCCTGAGTAGCGGGTTGGACTAGATGACCTCCAAGGTCCCTTCCAACTTTACTATATATTATTAAATGCAAGAGTGAAATCTTTCTAGCAGATGAACTTAAAACATTCCTCCTGCTCACTTAAGGCTGTTCTTAAGAGTACAGAGAGAGAAAGGAAGAAGAAAAACAAACAAACAAACACATTTTTTTTTCTTCACTCTGTTGGCCAGACAAACAGAGTGAGGTATTTCCTTTTTGTGGCTCATTTTAAGCAGAATTTCTAGCAGAATTTAAAATTCTTTTTTTTTCCCCCTTTGGATTTGAAACAGTTAACAGTCACATTTACCTCTCACACACAGACTTTGACAAACATATATACACAAAGACAAGAGAACAGAAGTCTTAGGTTTACACATCCTAGTCATTCCCACCATAAGTTTCAGATAGCTCAAATTAGGGAAGGCACAGATCTTAAACATACCACGTGGTTGCATAGAGAAGAGAGAGA
>NW_015400528.1:4650-6158 GCF_001527695.2 Protobothrops mucrosquamatus
TCAGGGCTTTAAGCCACAGGATCCCTCATTCAGACATCCTCTCCAAACCCCGGAGCAGGAAACCAAATTAAAAAGTCCCAGATGGCTCTTGACCATGTGCAGACTGAACATGCTAGGAGGGCAACAGGTTGGGGAAGTGCCTTCAAGACGTTTCTGCTAGCTAATCAAATAACACACACACACACACACACACACACACACACACACACACACACACACACACACACCTTTCCATTTCCTGCAGAACGTTGTTATCTTCCTGCTGATCCTGGACCATGTATAGCCAATATCCGTCGCTTCTATTACCACTCGGCTTCAAACACATGTCGACCGTTTACTTACAGTGGATGCAAGGGGAATGCCAACAATTTTAGGACCCGGGATAAATGTTGCCAAGCCTGTATTGGTAAGTAGGGAAGGAGTTACGGACCGGGCTCTTCATTCCAAAAGAACTGGGTGGCTTAATGTAACATCCTGGTTCTCCCAACAGGCTAGGATTGGTTCAGTAGAAGGGAAGGGAATCTTCAGGGTTGAACTGTGGGATCCTTTTGTGGGGAAGGTTTTTCTTCTGGATATTTGCTTGATTGGGATATCATTTTCTTCCTGGGGGAGAGGGCTATCTTGCCCCCTCTGGGTTTGTGGAGGTGGCTGTGGGAATGTAGAGCCAACAGAGGAAAACTCTGCCTCTCATTTCTTGGAATTCCTGCCTGAGGGGAAGGCAGACCGAGATGGACCCACAAGGAGAACCAGCTTCCTCTGTGGTAGAAACGGGGGGGGGACATTTGCACCCCCAGCATCCTGAGTTCAGGCAGAGGAGCCCCGTTATAAGTCCAGCCCAGAGTCCTGAGAGGTTGACCCCAGGAGGAAATGGCTGGACTTGGTGGGGACATTGAGGGGGGGAGATGGTCCATTGGCAACATTTCATCTGGATGTGTGGAGATGTTTTGGGTCCTGAATGGTCCAGAGATGGGATCTTGCTTGATCTGGGATGCAAACTCCAGAGGAATCTCTCAGCCTTGGGATCTTCTATTTTGCAGAAAAATGTGGGAAGAGTCCCCAAGGCTATCAACATCCTCAACGTCTTGAACATCCTCAACGTGAATGCCATAAACACTGGGATTGTCCTAAGGGGAGAAGTGTTTTAAGGGAAAATGCAAGTAATCCTAGGGGAAGTTTGGTAGGTCCCGCACATTGTCACTTGTGTAGTTTGCTTAGACCAAATGATCAGCTGTGTGGTGTCACCTTGGCCTAGACTTGATCTTGGTACATGCAGATCTCTGTGGGATCTTTCCGGCTGCTGCACCTCCAGGCTCTCATCTGGTCCACCAAAGGTGGAGCTGATGTAAACAGGGAAAGTGCCCTGATTCTAAAGCAGAACTTGACGTAGCGGGGGTCTTCTTCCTGATAGATAGCCACCCCCACTCTCTGGAAGCCCTGAGACTGACCCTCCCTCTCCCCCTCCCACTGTCTCTTGACGTCTTCTCCTCCTGAACCACCATTTTGAGAAT
>NW_015400529.1:0-1173 GCF_001527695.2 Protobothrops mucrosquamatus
GACCGGGAATCCCTTTCCCTCTTCTGCACCCCCCCAGAGCATAGTGCCACACACAGAATTCACTCCACCCCTGAAGTTAACGAGGAGAACATTTACGGTAAAATACGGAGGAGGTATGGAAAAACATCATGCATTGATGTAGGTAATGCATCTAGGATACAACACGAACAGCTGTGTCCAGTGACACGTTCCAGAAGCTGGATGCAGGCTGTTAACATCTTATAAAAGCTCTTTCCCAGTGGGCCCAACGAAAGCTCGGCTCATTAAATTTTTTACTATTTATTATTTTCCTCTTGGTGATCGATATTTATTGGTTTTATCATATATATATGTGTGTGTGTGTGTGTGTGTTTTCTGAGGTTTTCGCGGGTGTTTGTATGTAGGTCTTTGGTTATTCGGGTTTTCTCCCGCGTAAAATTAGAAGTGTCTTGGTCTCGTTTCGACGAAGTCACATTTGACATCTTCAGGCTGGTGTCTTCAGCTTCGTGCTTCTAGGAGTAATGTGTGATCGCAGCTGTTTCTTCCTTTTAACTGCCAGTGGGGTTTGAACTGATTGGGTGGGAGCTCTGCAGCCACCAAATGCATCCTGCTGAGATTAGTCCCAAACGAGGCCTCATCAGCTCTGCTGCCGCTCCCTTCGATGTCTTCTTCAGCCCTTCCCACCCCCGAAGGTCAGTCCATCACTGTCTCCACTCGCTGGAGCGGCAGCAGAGCTGATGAGGCCTTGTTTGGGAGCAATCTCAGCAGGATGCGTTATGACCGTCATAAATATGAATCAGTTGCCAAGCATCTGAACGTAAATCACAAGACCCAGGAGATGCTGCAACGTTCCAGTTGATCGGCACTTCTTCTGCATACCCCATCCAAACTCTAAGAGTCATTAGTCCCAGCACCAAGGAAGCAGGATATGACAAAGATGACAAAGGGACACAGGTCAAAATACATGACACAGGAAATACAAAGCCTCAAACAGGAACAGGAAATAACCTCCAAACAAAAGGCTCCAGAGGGTATAAAAACCTACTCCCCACATGTGCTCAGCCCTTTTTTCTCTCCTCTTTTTCTGCCAGAGTCATCTTTCTGTCTGGCTCCCCTCTTCAATAAACTACAACCTTCTTCCCAAAGAAGTTACCATGTTTATTCCCAGCTTGGATAAACCACAATGAAGACTTT
>NW_015400529.1:4243-6158 GCF_001527695.2 Protobothrops mucrosquamatus
ATGGTATAGGGTTTCCTGCCTGAGCAGGGGGTTGGACTAGATGACCTTCAAGGTCCCTTCCAACTTTACTATTATTATTATTATTATTATTATTATTATTATTATTATTATTATTATTATTATTATTATTATTATTATTATTATTATTATTATTATTATTATTATTATTATTATTATTATTATTATTATTATTATTATTGATGCTGAGCTGGACAAGCTGCTCGAGCAAGGCATTTTGGAACCTGTGGACTCAAGTCCATGGGAAACCCCCATTGTGACAACTTTAAAGGCTAAAGGGGAAGTCCGAATTTGTGCGGACTATAAGTGCACTCTGAACACAGCTTTGCAACAGCATGCATATCCTGTACCAGTAGTGAGTCATATTCTGGCCTCCCTCAAAGGGGGAAAACTGTTTGCCAAGCTTGATTTAGCACAGGCCTATCAACAGCTACCTGTTGATGAGGCAACTGCTGAGGCCAAAACAATAGTGACCCATAGGGGCGCTTTTAAGGTAAAAACATTACAATTTGGAGTGAATGTTGCTCCTGGCATATTCCAGAGCGTCATGGAGCGCATGCTCAGGGGTATTCCGGGGATTTGCCCTTACTTCGATGACTTCCTCATTGCAGGGGAGTCATCACAGAATTTGGCTGAAAGATTAAGGGCTGTGTTGCTGAGGTTCTGCCAAGTGGGCCTCAAATTAAAAAAAGGACAAATGTAAAATTGGAGTTACTTCCACAGAATTTTTAGGCTTTAAAATAGATGCTCAAGGCATCCATCCTGCAGAATCTAAATTGAAGGCCATTCAGGAGTCCCCAAGTCCCAAGTCTAAAAGCGAACTTCAGGCTTTCTTGGGACTTCCTAACTTCTATCATGCTTTTCTTCCCCATAAGGCTGCAGTGGCTGAGCCGTTACACCAGCTCTTAAACAAGCAAGCTCCATGGCAGTGGACTAAGGTCCATGACAGGAGTTTTAAGGAGGCCAAGGCCTTGCTCTCATCAAATGCGGTATTAGCCCATTTTAATGAGCAACTGCCTGTATGCATCGTTTCCCAAGTGACCTTGGGAAACGGCCGCGTCCTGCAGCATCACATAGACCAACTGCGCTGGCGATTGGCCCCCAACATTTCTGCCCCGGATTCTGCTCTTGGGGGGAAGGGGGCCCAGGAACATGATCATACTTCAGGTCAAAATCTTGGGACCCAGTCTTACTGTTCCTGGGAATGGCCGCAGGTTGCTAGTGATTCCCCAGTGAAGGAGCAAGGGCATCCTCACGATTCAGCTATTGCTCCGAACAGGGAGTCATGCATATCTGCAAGTGCTCCAAATAAGAATTCATCTTGGGGGGTGGCCTGCGCATCCGCAAGAGCACCAACAGGAATTCTCCTGAGAGTGGGTTTGCCATAGAGGTGGCTCCTGACTCTGGCAACTCAGCCACCTACACGGGGGACTGGAACTATTGGGGCACACCTGCAACGCAGGTCACTTAATTCCCAGGAGCAAGCCATGGTAGTGAGGGAGACCTCCGCTCCACCAGCGGGTTGGGGAATCTCCTCCTTCCCAAGGGGTCCTGGAGAGAGCTCACACAACTCAGCCAGTATACCAGTATAACAGGGGTCACCTGCAAATTATGAGCATCAAAGTCCTGGTCTAGTGAGCCCACCAGACGGGCCAGTAGGCCAGGCACCCTTAAGTAAAAGTCCTGGTCTGCCTAGCCGGGCAGGTGAGCTGACAGGCCAGGCACCCTCCCTGACCTTGCGTAGGTCACAACAGGCAAGGCCCCTCCTAAGCATCTGGGAGACTATGTGAGGTTTTTGTCATCACAAAGGAACCTTGCTGGTCCATAACGAGGTAATAGGGGACCTACGTTTGGTGAAGATAGACACACTAAGTCTAAAATTAGAGAGCGGGCTATT
>NW_015400530.1:0-1231 GCF_001527695.2 Protobothrops mucrosquamatus
CCTCCTCCTCCCTTCTAGCACTGATGACGTTACCTAGTTGGGTCATCAAACGTCTGCAAGAAAACCACCCAGCTCAGAGAGCACCCAGGACCCCACAGTCCTTCCTTCCTTCCTTCCTTCCTTCCTTCCTTCCTTCCTTCCTTCCTTCCTTCCTTCCTCCTTTCCCTTCCCTTCCCTTCCCTTCCCTTCCTTCCTCCCTCCCTCCCTCCCTCCTCCTCCCTTCTAGCACTGATGATGTTACCTAGCTGGGTCATCAAATGTCTGAAAGAAAATAACCAAGCTCAGAGAGAGGCAAGGGCCCTCAAGTTCAATCCTGAGCTTCTATCAGTATTTTTAAATTTTATATGCTGCCCATCTTGCTACGAATTGACACGAAGCAGCTTATAACTAAGTAAAAGCAATAAGATAAAAACATCAACCATTAAAATAATAAACACTGACATTAAAATTGACTTAAAAGTAACAAAAGCGGCAAGGAAGGCAGCAAGATGCACGCAGGTATTCTTTGAAAAATTGATGTCCTATTATTATACTCCTTATAGTTTCCTTTTTCTGCCTTTTTTTGGGGTACGAGGCACCACCAAAAGACACCCTGGAAGCCACAGCACACAACGCATCAGCCCCGAAATCTCCACCGGAAAGACTTGGGATGCCAGATCCCTACGCAGCAGGGAATAAAGCCAGCAACCGCCGCAGGGTGCCTTTATTTGGGACGCTTTTATCGTTTCTAAAATACGTTTTCTCTTTTTCACGGCCTTGAAACTGTTAAGCCGCCCAGAGTCCTGAGCGAGGTGGGCGGCTACAGAAATAGAATTAATGGACAGATCAATGAATAAATAAATAAATAAAACGTGTCCCGGCAGCCCACTTAGTGGGCCTGTCAACACAACCACACAGACACAACTAGAGACCTGGCGGCGAAAAGCAAGGAGGGGTTTTGTGCTTGGAGGGTATCAAGGGAGGGGGAGGGAGGAAGAGGAGGCAGCCTAGAGCCTCCAAGTCACAGACCACACACCCCCCATCACCCCCATTACACACACACAAACAAACACATACGCAGAGGAGAAAAGGGTCACAGTTGGGGTGTCTCCTGTTAAGGGCGACCACACACCCCCATCACACCCATTACACACCCATTGCACGCACACACACACACACACACACACACAAGAAAAGGGTCACAGTTGGGAAGCCTCCTGTTAAGGGTGACCACACACCATTACACACACAC
>NW_015400530.1:4991-6157 GCF_001527695.2 Protobothrops mucrosquamatus
TCCTCCTCCTCCTCCTCCTCCTCCTCCTCCTCCTCCTCCCTTCAAACCCCATTCCCTTCTAGCCCAGATGATGTTACCTAGGTGAAACATCTTGGAGCAAACAGCCAAGCTGAAAGAGCAGCTAGTTCAAATCTGGGCTACACACATTTTCTCCTATCAGTGTTAATTCTGTTTTTCGTTTCTCCTCCAGGCAAGCTCCGCTCTTTCATTTCCCAGGTGGGTATAATTTTTTCTCCCGGCTCCCCAGAGGTTTGCAGAGCTCCAAGACGCGTCGTCCATTATTTTTAATCTCTCTTCTGCGTCTCCTACGTCTCACCCTGCTTCTGACGCTCCCTGGGCCTCTGCCCCCTTGCAGGTAGAGCCCGGGGGCGTCTCTTTCCTGGAGTAGGATGAGTGCCAGCTTTGGGGTAAGAGCAAGGATCAAGCGTAGGCACGAAGTGGGAGCAATCACCTCCCAAAACAATATTCCAATTTAAGCTGAACAGATGACAGGGGAGGGAGAGGAGAGAGATGAGGGCTGTTGGACGGGGGCCATCTGGAGAATACCGTGATTCGCATTCAGATCTACAGAATATAACTATGTTTCCCCCTAAATAAGACCCAAGTGGGAAATAAGACCTAGCATGATTTTTCAGGATGCTCGTAATATAAGCCCCACCCAAAAATTAAGCCCCAGTTAAGATTGTCAGCCAGATGGAAACATTTAGTACCATATTTCCCCCCAAATAATACCTAATCCCTGGACTTCAACTCCCAAAATTCCTCAGCCAAGCATACTGGCTGAGGAATTCTGGGGGTTGAAGTCCACAAGTCATCAAAGGGCCAAGTTGGAAGTTCTTCCTCCTCCTCCTCCTCCTCCCTCAAATCCTGCTCCCTTCTAGCATTGATGTTCTCTAGCTGGGTCATGAAACGTCTGCAAGAAAACCGCCCAGCTCAGAGACACCAAGGACCCCCCCAGTCGTCGTCGTCTTCTTCTTCTTCTTCTTCTTCTTCTTCTTCTTCTTCTTCTTCTTCTTCTTCTTCTTCTTCTTCTTCTTCTTCTTCTTCTTCTTCTTCTTCTTCTTCTTCTTCTTCTTCTTCTTCTTCTTCTTCTTCTTCTTCTTCTTCTTCTTCTTCTTCTTCTTCTTCTTCTTCTCCTTCTCCTTCTCCTCCTCCTCCTCCTCCTC
>NW_015400531.1:0-1171 GCF_001527695.2 Protobothrops mucrosquamatus
TAAGGTGAATGTAGAGAAATGTTAAAATGTAGATAATGTTTGCTTTTGGAATTGCTGTGTAACTTGTTTAACATGAGTGTGCAGATGGTCTTTGTGCTTGATGATGGGAAGAATGCTATTATTGCACTATAGAAAGGGAAAGAGAGCAAGAATAAATTAAGAAATTACAGAATTACTCTGTTAGCTGTATCAGGGAAAGTGTCTGGCACACAATTCTGATTAAAAAGGTCCAAAAGGTGTCAGCGAAAAAAAGCAGAGAGATATAATCACCTTTATGCCTGGCAGGGCATATAGAATCCAATTTTTTACTCTTTAGCTACCAGAAATGAGAATGAGAGACAGGAATTTTATTGTAGGTTGGCTAAATTAGAGAAAATATATGATTATATATGAATAGACTTGAATTATGATATGTTTCACGCAAACGTGGAGTTGAAGATTGATTGCTGAATGTGATAAAAGTGGCAAACAATGGATGTAAATCATGCTTATGAATCTATAAAATGCTTAGTGAACAATTCAACCCAGAGTAGGGAATAAAATGAAGAGGTGTTGTGTCCCTTTCATTCTTTAATATATTTATCAATAAATGAATAAGGATTAGAGGTGTGTTGTTTGGAAAGTAACTATATATGTGCTTTGGTAAAAAGTTAATCCTGTTATTATTTGATAAATTGGATTATTTCCACCAACTTTTAAGTAGATTGCATGATAAAACAATGGACATGAATATATAACAGACAACAATAATTGTGAATGAGAGTGGACAATTGCAAAGTGTAATAAATCATGAAAAAGGAGAAGTATATGTATTTATGTTCTTGGTAAAATATTTACTAAAGATAATAATAATAATAATAATAATAATAATAATAATAATAATAATAATAATAATAATAATAATAGTAAAGTTGGAAGGGACCTTGGAGGTCATCAAGTCCAACCCCCTGCTCAGGCAGGAAACCCTATACCATTTCGGACAAATGGCTGTCCAGTCTCTTCTTAAAAACTTCCAGTGTTGGAGCATTCACCGCTTCTGGAGGCAGATTGAAGATGAAAACAGTGATGTAGAAATACTGATAGAAATGTAGGGGTTTTATATATAGTCTATTGTAAAAAAAATCAACATTTGTTGGAGATAGTGAAAATAGCTTTGTACAAGATTATGCTT
>NW_015400531.1:5082-6157 GCF_001527695.2 Protobothrops mucrosquamatus
AGCGGCTTCACATAAATATTGAACAGAAGAGGAGAGAGGACCGACCCCTGAGGAACCCCACAAGTTAGGGACCTAGGGGTCGACCTCTGTCCCCCTGCCAATACGGACTGCGTACGGTCGGTGAGGAAGGAAGAGAACCACCGCATAACGGTGCCTCCCATTCCTAACTCACCGAGTCGCCGCAGCATGATACCGTGGTTTCTTTTATTGTTGAGCATCTTGCTGTTAAATATATTCCCAGATATTTGACTTTTTTAACTATTTGCAATTCTATTTTTTCTGACATTTGGGTTTTTTTGTTTATCTGTAAGATTTTTAACTATTACTTTGGTTTTTTCTCTTTATTTTCAGTCAAATTGGTAAAGTTTCCCAATTTTGGGGTATTCCAACAGCTTGTAATATTGTCTTTTTATATGCGTCTCTTGCAAACGAATTTTATCTGTATTTAATTTCTGTAGCTTTCTAAAAATTTTGTTTCTTTTTGATGAGGAGTTTAGTCCATTTATATTCACTGAAAAAATTCTGTTTTCTTTCTCCATTTCAATTATTTATATTTAGGTCTTGTCGATCTCGTGGTCCTTTGTTCTCTGGTAGTTCCTTCACTCTCTTGGTCAAGTTTCTCTTTCTGTTCTACTGTTTGTATAGTTGCTTCTTCGGTTGTTTCTTCTGTTTGTTTCTGATCTTTTCTCTCCTCTTCTTGGTATTGCACTCCTTCATCTAAGAATGCTCAATTTCTTGTATTGTAATGGATCATCTCTAACTTTCCTCAGTATTTCATCTCTTGTTGTTTTCTTTATAAATCTTACATGAATATCTCTGGGTAGTTTATATTTCCTTGCGTAGCTTGAATTCATACAAAATATTTAATCTATCTCCATTTGCATCTCTGCTCGGTCTGCTTTCAAAGCCTCTGCCAGAAAATCAATAATCACAACTGCTATATTTTCTTCTCTGTCTTCAGGAATGTTTTGAAATCTTAAATAGTGTTCTGCTTTCTCCATTTCTAAGATCGCCACCGCTTCTTCTAGATTTTGATTTGCTTGTTCTAATTTTTCATTTTCTTGTATTAGTACTT
>NW_015400532.1:0-6156 GCF_001527695.2 Protobothrops mucrosquamatus
CGTACTTCTCAAATATTCTTTTGGGATGCTTTGCACATTATGGTTTTCATTTCTGGTAACTATTCTTACATACAGAGGTTGCCTAACCCTCTAATTCTAGTTTTTATGCCATTTAGCAATAGCCATATTTATAGGAATACTGTCCTCAATCAAATGGAGAAATAAGTAGAATGATGAACATCTAGTTTTAAAAGAAATTGTATGAGCTGGCCTGATTTTTTTTTTACTATGGATATCAAAGTTACATAATACTTTTTTTCACTGATACCCTTATCAGTATGTGTGATTAGGCTATTGAATTGAATAAAGGACTGAGTGAAGCACTGAAATGAAAAAATAAATTTTCAATAGTCACCATATGGTGTTCAGTCTGGCAAAACATTCTTGAGTTTCTGTCCTACTATAAAATCCAGAAAAATAACCAATTATTTTGCATCATGCATCTCCATTTTGTCTTTTCTATTTTGTCTTCACAAAAATCTGGGGTGAAGCAGAGGGAGTGGACAATAACAAACAATTTGATCAAACAAGAACTACAAGTAGAGTAAACAGATATTATTCAAGTGTTCAGCAATCTGAAACGCCAAGCTTTCAAGACTGATTTCTCAGAGCCCCAACCAAGGTTCGTCTGATAGTTATAAGAAATTGTTTTGTAGTGTTCCTATTCTGAGAAAGATTTTATTCATTTTTCTTCCAGAAGATGTTGATTCAGTTGACAGTCTGAGTGGAAAGTATACCACTGTATAGCCTGAGGGAATAAATGTGAAGAATTCTTCCGAAATAAGCTTTTTAGTAATTCTAAAAAAGCAGCTTAGAGAAGGAAAGAACTACTAACTACTGTTCACTTCTTCAGTTCTGCCTGTGAACATCATACCAGAACTGGGTCTACCAACAGAAAACTGTCAGGCAGAAGTATAAATGCTGGAGCAGTAGTTCTAAAGCAGAGCCTGGCAGGAATTTATTTTCAGAAAGTGGCTTCAACTATGTTTTACCTTATAGCATAGCTCAGTCCAAGAGATCAGTGTAGCAATATTGGTCTTTCTTTTTAGTGTTTGGTAATATGAACCATGAACTGTTAGTCATTAAAGATCTTTATCTCCAAAACAATAAACATTCTTTTTTTTCATGGCAATGAATCTGTTTTCCAAGTAATTTTCACAGCAGCCAATTTTGTTACAGTCCTGAGTCCTGTAGCCCAGTTGTCACCAGATATCCAGAAACTCCAACGCCTAGCACAGGTCTTCTTGATTAAGGCAACAACCAATCTGATCCAATATGGGTTTCTGTAATTAATGGGTTTCTGTTGTTTATGGCTCCTCTAATGATATCTGTCCAGTATGGTTGAACCTCTGGCATAGCACTCTTCTTCATCAGAACACACAAGTCCATATTAACATAGTAACTCACTGGGGGATTATTATGATGTAACTATATGCAGTGGTGGGATTCAAATATGTGAACAACTGGTTCTTTGTGTGGATACCACTTCCAGAAGCCCATTCTGGATCTGGGCAACAAAAAATTAGCTACTGGTTTTGCTGAACTGGTGCGAACCAGCTCAATCCCACCACTGACTATATGTATTTCTAGATAGTTTTCTGGCTTAAAGGCCATAATAAACATGTGCTTTATGTATTTTAATAAGCATTTAGAATGTTAAATATAATGCCATTATTAAATATGATATATTTAGTATCCTTTGTAGTACTATTATGGAACATGGCTGCTGGCTCATATCTAGATATCAAAAGAAGTTTTAACTGAAGACATTGCCTTCTTGCACTTTCTGGGAAATGGTATTTATACTGCAAATTCTCAATAACTTCTTTTTTAAAAAAAATCATAAAAAGTATTGACTTGCCATTTTGAAGTTCCCATATTAGTGAGGGAATTGATAATAAAGATCTAATCTAGTTACTACAGGAGGAGCAAAAACGCCATACTTTCATAGGGTGGTTAGATCTTATAATCTTTTAGTATATAAAAGGAAACAAATGCACCAATTACAAGTTGGCCTACAAGAGAATGTTACCAATAAACACAGGTTAACACTAATTAATGCAAGAAAAAGAACATTCCTTGAATATAATCTTACACTGGAAAATGCAAACTTAGTTTGGCACAAGTGAAGCTTCTTGAATGAAATATGATGGACAGAATTTCTCCAAAGGAATTCAAAAGCATTAACTCTCTGAAATACATAATATCGTCTGTTGGTAAAACATGGCAACACATTAAATGTATTTTGATTTTAGTGGGAGATAAGTGACACTCATGTATCCAAAGCTATTGCAAATAAAAATATGGTTGAATTTCTCAGCCTTTGTTTGTATCAAAATGTCACTACTTGAAATTCCCAGAGAAATTCAGTAAGGTTAAAATTTGAATTTTTCAAGACATGAAGGAATAAATATGCATAATATTTGACTTACTAAAAATATATGAACTTAAAATAACAGAAGATCTTTTTTTAGATGTTTAGAGCCAATTAGGTAAACAGAGACAAATCCAAACTGAGGGATAGTAATATGTTGTTTAAAAAGCATTAAAAACTTTAAAAATAATGTTTAAAAAAGCATAAGTCCATGTGAGCCACAGAAAGAAAGAAAGAAAGAAAGAAAGAAAGAAAGAAAGAAAGAAAGAAAGAAAGAAAGAAAGAAAGAAAGAAAGACTAAGCAAAAAATACATATAAACTGGTGCCAAAGAAGTACCTTTTTAAGGCCACACTAAGTCCTTTAGCAGAGAGCCAGTTTAGTCTAGGGGTAGAAATCAAGAGACTAAATACTAATCCGAGTTTAGACATGAACACTAGCTAGGTGATTTTGGGCCAGTTACTCTCACTCCATGATGTTAGGCTTGGGTGATAAAAAAAACTTAGGCTTAGGGTAAAAAAAAAACAACCCTAAGTCCTTAGCCCAATTTGAAAATATGAGTCAACATTTCATGTAGTACTGATTTGTCATAGTACTTTCACAGTCTAGAAGTGCCTGGACCTAGTTCTTTAATGGCATAAGCTCCAGATTGTCAGCTTTTCTTCCATGAGCAGAGTACTCTGAAAAAAAAGAAAATAGCTACAGTTTTCCATGAATTAATCCACAATGTTGCCTGTGATTACAGCATCCATGTAGAAAATTACTTGCATAGGTAAACTGCTTAATATGATTGCCATTCTTCATGTATGCTACTAACTTTAGATCTAAAGACAGCAAAGTGACTCATGAATCATGTCGTTTAGAGTTTGGAAAGGAGTTCTGCTTAACTTTCCTCAGAGAAGTGTGATATAGGCAAAGTAGTGTTAGTAAAGTGAGAGTTTACAGTTGATCAACTACATGTCAGATGGATATTTCAATTCAGAGCTCTCAAGAATGACCACAGAATTAAGTAAGCAGAGACAATCTTGACAACCAAGAGTTTCACTTTGCCAGCTTATCATAGGATATCTCAAGGGTTCATGGCCTCCATAGAAATCATGGATCTGTCCTAAATTAGTGATGTGCAAAAGGAGTTATGCTTTAGATTTGTTTTTTGTCTTGGGGTAGTTGCAATGTGATCTGATTTTACAGGACACTATTATTAGTCCATTGCCATGGTCAGATCACTCACATGAAAAATAAGGCAATTTTTCCAAAAGATCTCTAAACTCAGAAGGTGGTTGAATTGGTATTGGTGAGAGGTACTAGCTGATTTTGAAAATCAAAGATTGTTTTTGAAATTTGGTGTTGGAGAAAGCTTCTGAGAATATCATGGATAGGCAAGAAAATATACAAATCCTAGAAAAAAAATCAGTCCAAAGTTCTAACCTGAATCACATATGACAAAATCATCTTATTTTTTTACATATAACATGGACTCAGTTCTCTTGAGAAGTTTATAATTCTTGGAAAGGTGAAAGGAAAGAGAACAGATCAAGATGCAGCAAGGTGGATGGATTCAAGTATAGAAGCTTGAAGGACCAGGTTGGGAACAAATCATCCTGGAGTATGTTTACTAGTTTGATCACTAAGAATTAGTACCAACTTGATAGCACATAATCAATTAAGCATATAAAAACAATGATGAGAATAAATTGAAGTGGTAACTTATTTTGTCTTCCTAGGCTCAAAACTTCACAAGGATTGTGATCATCCTGATGCAATAAAGGGATATTTGCTACTTGGATTAGCAAGTTTTAAACTGTAGAAATGTCATACTGACAACAAAGATATATACAGCATTGTCAAAGCAATATTTTCCTAGTTATAATATATAGCTGTGAAAACTAGATCATCAGGAAGGCTGAACAAAGAAAAATTATTGCCTTTGAACTGTAGTACAGAAGAAAATTGTTGACTAGTCTGCAAGAAGACATATATTAATTCAATAGAGGAAAGAAAATCTGACTCTTCACTGGAAGTATGAATAGAATAGAATATAATAGAATAGAATAGAAGCTCAATGGGACCTTGGAGGTCTTCTAGTCCAGCCCCCTGCTCAAGCAGGAGAATCTATACCATTTCAGACAAGTGACTGTCCAGTCTCTTCTTAAAAATCTCCAGTGATGGAGCACCCACGATTTCTGAAGGCAAGCTATTCCACTGGTTAATTGTTCTCACTGTTAAGAAGTTTCTCCTTAATTCCAGGTTGCTTCTCTCTTTGATCAGTTTCCAACCATTGTTTCTTGTCTTGCCCTCTGGTGCTTTGGAGAATAGTTTGACCCCCTCTTCTCTGTGGCAGTCCCTGAAATACTGGAACACTGCTATCATGTCACCCCTATTTCTTCTCGTCTTTAGACTAGCCAAACCCAAGTCCTGTAGCCGTTCTTCATATGTTTTACTCTCCAGGCCTTTGATCATTTTAGTTGCTCTTCTCTGAACTTTTTCCAAAGTCTCAACATCTTTTTTGTAGTATGATGATCAAAATTGGATGCAGTATTCCAGATGTGGTCTTACTAGGGTTTTATAAAGCGGTACTAATACTTTGTGTGATCTTGATTCTATGCCTCTGTTTATACAACCCAGGATTGTATTAGCTTTTTTGGCTGTTGCTGCACATTGCTGGCTCGTGGTCAAGTGATCATCTACTAGGACTCCAAGGTTCCTCTTACAGTTGCTGTTTTTGAGCCAAAACTTAAATATTTTAAATGCATGATCAAAAGTGTTATTAGAGAAAGCCCCAATGCCAACAAAAATCAAAGGCATTTGAAAAAGTGGCTAAGAAAAGGTGGCCAGACATTATCACTGCCCATGAATATATCAGCACTTTAAGAAGCAGATAATTTTAAAAAATGATGTTCATTTGGTCACAAAGAAGTAGGAGTGACTGCATATCAATAACAGTATATTGTGGCAACATTAGAAAGTTCTGTAGCAGGTTGGAAATAGTTGCATTGATACTCAAGTGAATGATGATAATAAAGATGAATTTGGGGAAAATTTCTCCAACATTGTGAATTAATATGACCCAAATGGGAAAAAAGTAATACTATTTGGTGATATGAATAAATGAGATGAGAATGAGAAAAAAAAACAGTACAGGAAAATTGTGGAGACACTGTTTCTTTAGAATACAAAGTTTAAGTTAAAGCTTACCCAAGTCATTACCTGGCAATGTAATGAATCTAAAAACATATTTGATCTGATCATTTATTTAAAAAGACTGAGAGAAGGTTCTGAATATAGGGTAGTTCTTTTTTTTTTTTAAGAAAAATCAAGACTGGATCTTGGGAAAAATAGCATGGAATATTTCACAAGGAAGAAAACAAAGCATCACACTAGTTTGAGGGAATTTTCTGCAAAACTTGGAAAGAGTTGACCTCTGTGTCTATTCAATTTCGGATAAACTTGCAGCCATTTCAAGAGACAGCTGCAGAAAGAGATTAAATAGAAGCAATCATATTGTTTTCATTCTTCATTTGAGGAATTTAAAATTTGAAATGGAATCAAGAAATCTCTGGTAAGCAAACTATTTCCATTCCTAACCTCAGCCACTTATAATCCCATCAGGATCAATTTCTGGGTTTTAACTGTGGGGTTAGATTGGGAACCAGAGCACAAAGCCCTTGTGAATCAAATTGGTAACATTCTTCAAACCTAAAATTGTTCCAAATTGAGTCATTTTTCTAACTGAAAGTTAATGGTGGAATCTTTCTAATTTTGGCGAAAACTTTGGCTGTTGGGG
>NW_015400533.1:0-1341 GCF_001527695.2 Protobothrops mucrosquamatus
ATGTCTGGTAATAGATGGCAAATGGTGACATGTGATTTCTGGTCTACTTTTCATGTAGCCCCCCCTCTTCCCACCTCATTCTTCCCTTCGGATTCCTTGGTAATCTAGAGGTCAGACTGGAAAGTAAAACAAACAAATCTGTTCAGAAAGAAGGTAAGGGCATCATGCTTCCATATTATTACCAAGAAAACTGGATGGGCATGACAGGAAATCAGCAAGAGTCAAGCTTGATTAGAAGACTTGACCTTTGCTTCCCTTCATGAAGACAGATAACCAGATGTTGAGCAACAGTGAAAACTTTTGCCCTGCCAGCCTTTACACCAGTTCTAGAGAACATTTGGCCTGCAAAGCTGGTCACTTGGTTTGAGAATCTCACCCAGTATCCTTTCTCTCTTCCTCATCAGCCTGCTGCTGGCCAGTTGAAGAAGGTCTTAAACTGAACCATTGCTCTCCAGAATGGGACAATTTGCTGTGGCCATCTTGTTGTGTCCAACTTGCCACGGCCCTTTTGCTGCAGCCTTGGGACAACTCCGGAGGATCTAGTTCACGACTCGGCTGAAAATCTGGCGGCGGCCTGGGAGGTGGCCGCTGCCGCAGCACTGGACCGAGTCGTGCCTTTGCGGCCTCTGACCCGGCGCAGATCTCAACTGGCTCCCTGGTTTACCGAGGAGCTAAGAGAGATGAAGCACCGGAAAAGACGCCTAGAGAGCAGTTGGAGAGCTAGCCAAACCGAATCCGATCGAGCACAGGCAAGGATGCAGGTTAGACCCTACCTAGTGGCGATGAGGGTGGCGAGGTCTAATTACTACTCCACCCTCATTGCGTCATCAGATAATCGCCCGGCCACCCTCTTCAGGGTGACCCGCTCTCTCCTTCAGTTGAGGGGGGGGAGGATCCCTTGGAGGGGAGGGCTGAGGACTTTGCTCAATATCTGTATGACAAAGTCGCTCGGATTCGAGAAGGCCTTGACTCTGACTGGGTGGCCCCGGGGGAGGAGACGGGAGCAGGTCTTGAGACTGTTATATGGGAGGAGTTTGACTCTGTGGCTCCCGAGGACGTGGACAGGATCCTGGGGAGGCTGAATGCAACCACATGTCTACTGGATCTGTGCCCCTCCTGGCTGATACTGGCTGCCCGGGAGAGTACACGAGCCTGGCTCCAGGGAATTATAAACGCTTCTCTACGGGAGGGTGTCTTCCCCGTAGCCTTGAAGGAGGCGGTGGTGAGGCCCCTCCTTAAGAAGCCTTCCCTGGACCCAGATGTATTGGCTAATTATCGCCCGGTCTCCAACCTTCGCTTTGTGGCGAAGGTTGTTGAGAGTGTGGTTGCGCAGCAATTCCC
>NW_015400533.1:5151-6156 GCF_001527695.2 Protobothrops mucrosquamatus
AGCTTTCACTCTGCCATTTTGTCATTCCTCTGTGCCCCACTTACCATCAGCTGGGCTGAGACCTCTAGCAGCTGAGATCATAGACAAAGTAGGGCTGCTGTGCATGGATCGAAAGTAATGTTCCACATGGGGGTTCATGTATGGGTGAGGGTGGTTGAAAGGTAAGTCCGCAGGTCCTGCAGGATGTGGTGACAGACGGATGAGGGAGATATCAGAGATAACAGGGCTGCCGCTTAGAGTGGAAGGTCTGTAAAAGAGGCAGAAAAAAACTCTTATCAGGTTCAACCTCTTTAACTGCTGGATCATGGAATATACCGCAAAACCAGAAGGTAAGGAAGATCAAATACCGATAGTCCTTGTTTAGTGACTGGGATAGAAACTCTATCACTATGTGCTGCAGTTGGTGAGTGGAAAATCACATCACTGCGAAACTTCCCCTTCAGTCATTAAGCAACTAACTGTGGCAGTTAAGTGAAACATCACATGACTGTGACTTATGCCTTCTCCATTAACTCTGCTTGTTGCAAGCCAATTGTGGAGCGTGTATTGTGCATTGGTCATGCTGGCTAGCACAGCTGGAAATAGTAGTTTAGTAACATCTGCAGGGCCACAATTTTTCTACCCTTTCACCAAGGGCAATGGGAAAACTGAAGCTGTAATTTAAAGATAAATGTTTAGGGATGCAAGTACGCAATTTAAAATAATTTGCAAGGTCATCTGAAGAACATTGTTATTAATATTCCATTGGAAATATAGCACTCCAAATGCCCAGTTTCACAGAATGGGACCTATAAACAGAACAGCGTTTTATCTGTGATATCTCTACGCGTGCAAAGGTCCAGCTTCCTGTTTCAGGAAAGGCTACAGGTAATAAAAGAACTGTGCAAAATCTAGTAGTTTAATTCATGCTGGTAGAAAAGAACTAATAGAGGAGAGAGAGAGAGAGAGAGAGAGAGAGAGAGAGAGAGAGAGAGAGAGAGAGAGAGAGAGAGAGAGAGAGAGAGA
>NW_015400534.1:0-1351 GCF_001527695.2 Protobothrops mucrosquamatus
GGCCGGCCGCACCGGGCGCAACATCTGGGGGGGCGCGCTCGCACTCGCAGCTCTCTGCCCCTGCCTGGCTCACTCACTCTCTCTGCAGTGCTGGCTGTGCGAATCCGATCCGAGCCGCCGGGTCGCCGCCCACTGTGGAGGGGGGGGCGCAAATTACTTGCCTTGCCCCGGGTGCTGACAACCCACGCTACGCCACTGTATTATGTCAATCCCCCTGCCCTGTGTAGAAATAGAGCAATGTAAGCTACTTGAAACAATTAAACTTATCACTATATATTGTATATTGCATTGGGCTGTAAAATGTATTTAATTCTCAGAGAAATAATGTGACCTGATTTTGGTTAGGTTCACACAATACACTAAACCATATTGTAATATGTTTGGGTTTAGTTGGTTGTCTGAACCCTAGTCAAAGAGATTTTTCTGTGGAAACCTGACATTAGGTTTCCTATAACTTAAGTCTGAAGCTTCCTTACTACTTTATTCTTCAAGCATATGGAGGCTTTTGTATATGAATTTTTGGTCTCTTACTGCTTTTCCTGATGTTGATTTGTTTTTCATATTTACCTCTGCAGTTTTGTAGTATATTTAATTTTATTTCTAGTCTGAGTAGTTGTTCTTCCATTTTCTGCAGGCTGATGTTTCTCTTCTCATCAAATCGTTGTTCTAAGCTTTTGAGTTTGGTTATAAAATTGGTCTCTAGTTCTGTGAAATTGAATGGTGCTAGGGAAGCATCACAGCCCTCTTTTGTGGAGTTCAAATTTAGCGACCTGAGTTCTAGAAGTATTGAAGTATCTGGAAGGAAAAGAAAGAAATGTAATTTCAGGAACTCTACTGTATTCTTATATGCAGTTGGAGGACACTTCTGTGTCTGCAGGAGCCAGAGCAGTGATTGAGAGTGATCTGGGTGCGTTTGCATGATGGCTATTTTTGCCAGCTCATGTTCAGCACTGGGATTGCACTGCGTTAACTAAGACTGTGCTAATGGAATTGGTTATGAAATATTTCCCATTTAGTTTCGAAAGGCAGGAATTATGCTGGAAATGGATTGCAGATCAAAACCAGTTGGCAAAAGAACAATCTGAGAAAGCCATCCTTAGGTGCCGAGTCCATAGATTAATACTCATTCTTCCTCCAGCTTGCTGATTCCATCCCTTATGTGTTTAAGCACAACAACTGTTTCTTTTCCACTGAACATCATTGCCCTCCCCCCACTGCTTTCATCTCATGGAGAGGGAGTTGCTTCACTAGTTTTTGGTGCTCACTCACATGAGAGGAGGAGGAAGAGGACGATAAGGAAGAAGCAGATACCAGTGAGGATCAAGAGTACACCGATTCGGTTTCTTTTCCA
>NW_015400534.1:2914-6155 GCF_001527695.2 Protobothrops mucrosquamatus
TCCACACCAGCAGCCCCCCTGGAGGAGAGACTCTGCCCTCACGCCCCATCGCACACAGTTGATGCTGCGGGGCGTGGGCACAGAGCGTGGCCGCCATGGCGCTGCTGGGCTGCCTGGGCAATCTGCGGCGGGCCATGGAGGCAGTGAGTGGCCCTGTGGGCAGGCGGGGTGGGGGCGGAGCAGGGGTGGGGCCAATTTTGGGGCATTCGGTCTTTAAAAGGTTCGCCATCACTGCACTAGGACATTGAAATCTCCATGGACAAGATGATGAGCTCCATGTAGGACTAGAGCCTTGGTAAGACTTCAGTGTAAATCAGATTGCCCTCACGGGGGCTGCATAATATGACTGAGGTTCTCAGTGTTACAATAGTGTGAACAAGTTTAGAGATTTTGAAAGAAAAGAACCCCTTCGTTTGGGAAAATGCAGGATGATACATCAGGCTAGATGTAGAACAATACTTCTCTTGTGCAGATTGTTTGTTTTTAGAGCCTTTGGTTAGTGAATTCAAAAAGATTGTTTGAATTTAAAATATTGAGTGAACGAAAAAAGGTTGTTCCTATAACAGATCTAGAAAATCTGTTGTAGAAACAACCTTCTCTGTAAATATTGTTTCTTCCTTCCATATGAATAGTAACCAGAGAGGGCACCAAATCTCAAGCAATAAAGTGTTTACTTTCCATTTTTAGAGTAACAGAATTAAGCATTTGTCAAACAGACTGTATATATAAATTGAACACTTGTATACCACAATTTACTTTTCAGAATTTTGCCGTGCAATTGTAGCTCAAAATTGCACACAAAATGGGAATGTTTAAAATGTTTAAAAGCCTCAAACAAAAGGAAACATAAGCACAACATAATAGGAAGAAATAGCTTGAAACAGCATCTCTAAAAATGTGCTTTCTAAGGTCAAATGTGCATAAAAATTAATATATTTTCAGACTGACTTTTCCCCCTCTGAATTTGCAAGGTAATAAGAAACTGAAAGGTAATGAATGGGAAAAACAACTGTGAGCCTAACTTCATTAGTTGTTTACAGTGACACTGCAATGGCCTGGCAATTCCAATTTTACTCCCTGAATTCATGATATTGATATCCAAATGACAATTATTTAAGCATCCTTATACTACTGTTTATGTTCGGCAAAATATGTGCCAACCAATAGCAAAACATCTAAGAGAGTGAAGGCAGTTTTTTCTATTGCCGTAGCTGGGGCTGGATTCTGTTGAAGACTCCTAGGAAGGAAAGACTGAGTGAAATAAACAGATTTACTCATACAGATACCATACCAGTAACAGCCTGAATATCAGGATCCAACGGTTTAGCCGGTGTCTTCCTTTCACAAGGTAGCGAAATACTGTCATACTCACTTTCTGCGCTGCAGTCATCATAATCTGTTATAAAGGCAAATGGAATAAGCTAAACTTGGGATTATGAAAATTTGTGCACAAGGTGCTCAGAATTCTTTAGATGCCACCCTTTAACTTTGTTGCTCAAGCAACACACTATATTTCTGATTTTATTCTTCCTTATTCTTACAATATACATTTGGCTTCCTTTAGAACAGACATGTCAAACACAAGGCCCGGGGCCCGGATGCGGCCCGCAAAGTGGTTTCATGTGGCCCGGGAAGCCATCCTGGAAACAGTGAGGGAACGTCCCCTGCTGCCTTGGCCCTGGCCCAGGCCTGCCAGGATCCAATGTACAATTTTGTGGTGGCCATCTCTGCTGAAACGCATTCAGTCTTAGCTCCACAAGGCTGTCTGGAAACAGCGAGGAACCAGGAGAACCTTGAGCAGCAGCCTTCAGGAAGTGGGGCTGGGTTTGGTGCTGCGGGTGCTCAAGGGCCAGGCTGGGCATTTGACCTCTGCTGCCCAGGGCTCCGGCAGCCCGCACCACCATCCAGCCCCCCCCGCATGGCCTGAGAGGAACAGTGAGGCTCCTCCAGTGGACCATGCCTTGGCACTTGTCCTGGTCCCACCCCCTTCTGCCAGAGACCCTCAGATCTGTCCCACTCCTGCCCAGGCTCCCACAGGCACCCTTGACGTGAACGATGTAGAGCTGGCCATGCCCACCCAGTAGGCCACACCCGCTCTATCCACGCCTACCTAGCAGGCCGCACCCACCCTGGCCACACCCACGCAGCCCCCTGAGGGCAACCGCAATGCTGATGCGGCCCTCAATGAAATTGAGTTTGACACCCCTGCTTTAGAAACTGAGCAGTTTCTTTTCTTTTCTTTCTTTCTTTCTTTCTTTCTTTCTTTCTTTCTTTCTTTCTTTCTTTCTTTCTTTCTT
The DNA here is from genome assembly GCF_001527695.2 of Protobothrops mucrosquamatus. Taxonomy (NCBI): domain Eukaryota; kingdom Metazoa; phylum Chordata; class Lepidosauria; order Squamata; family Viperidae; genus Protobothrops; species Protobothrops mucrosquamatus. Next base: position 5,212 of record NW_015400534.1, read on the forward strand.
TCTTTCTCTTTCTTTCTTTCTTTCTTTCTTTCTTTCTTTCTTTCTTTCTTTCTTTCTTTCTTTCTGAGTCTGCTCAGACAAGAAAGATTAATGACACTCCACTGCTTTACCATCTCCTCAGTCCTGGAAATAGCCAAGTCAGCTTTTGCATGACTGTCTGAGGGTTTGTGTGGTTGCCTGTCTGATCTCATTCACTTCCAAGCACTTAGTCTATCAAGAGAAAAGGCACAGGAACTCATATTTGCTGAACTTGAGCTATTCCCATATCGCTGTCATGATAAACCTTTTGTCACCATCTGAGATGTTAGAAGGGAAACCAGTTCAAAGGAATCAATTGTTTTAAGTAACACTTCTTGGTTTGTGCTGTAAGTGCAGAATCAGGAAAACTGTGCTTGATTGGCATTGTGCTTGATTGGCACTGAATCAAAATAGATGCAATTCAGACAGAATAGGAGCAGTGCATTTTTGTCAATATAGTTTTCCTGCTGACTCAAGGATGGGTGAGTAGACCACAACTCAACACTGGGAACAGTCCTGCTAAATAAACCATTAGTGAATCTTCGAAGGGGATATTTGTAGAAAAGATGCATAAGAGGATAAGACTCTACATTCTTAACAGCAACAAATATGAAGAAACTTCAACAAGAGTAGCTTGTGGTTCTAGAGCAATTTTTTTTCTTCTACATAACTTCTACAAGTAAAGGAATCTTGTCTTCTTCTCCGTCTGACCATTCTAAATAGATTGTGGTCTCATCCCAGATTTCCATTCAGCCTTCCGTTTCCATCCTGGAACTGAGGATCCAATCAGGTCCCATATTCGGTTCTTTTAGTCCTGCTTTAGATACATTTTCCATATAGATGGCAGTCTACAAACCAACATTATACCCAGTGAAGCTCATTATGTACATTATGGAGTGTGCCACATCACATTCCCCCCTCCACAA
>NW_015400535.1:0-6155 GCF_001527695.2 Protobothrops mucrosquamatus
TTAAGGCCTTTTGGATAAAATTGTGGTGGAATTTACAGCAAATTTTTAAAAGAAGAATTATTTTTTTGCCTCAGTTATTTCTCCTAGGTATCACACAAAATTTGGATGTAAAAGAAACGAACTTGATGCTGTATTGTTTAACTGCTGCCCGTTTGCTGATAGCTCAAAATTGGAAGAGTAAAATTTTACCTACAATGGATGACTGGAGATTGAAGGTTTCGTACCTTGCTGAAATGGCAAAGATTTCGGCTTATTTGAAGAATCACTCAAATGAACAATTTTTATTAATATGGAGAAGATGGATTGTTTATATTCAAAAGAAGCATAGAATGGTGGAATATAATTTAGGTTTCTAGTTAACTTGTCCTTTTTTCTATATATTTCACCTACTTATGTAGAATAATATTTTGTGGAGTTAGGGATATTAATAGTAGTTTACTTATATCTGAATAGTATCCTGGGATTAGGTTTGGGAAGTCCGGGGGGTGGGTGGGTGGGGGGTGGGGTTCTTTTTATAGCATTGTGAAATATCTGTGATGTTTTTTTCTATGATGAAAACAATAAAAATTTATACTTGAAAAAAAAAAAAGAAAGAAAGAAAGAAAGAAAGAAAGAAAGAAAGAAAGAAAGAAAGAAAGAAAGAAAAGAAAGATGAGAGTGATATTTATTACAGTAATGCTTAGTTGGATAAGGTGTAGACTACAGAGGGGTTCTTCCATGTGAGCTATCAGAATTTCCACATGATCTATCAGCATCCACTGGACAACCATTTTAGATGGATGGTATAAGGTCTCCTGCCTTGAGTAGGGGGTTGGATTAGAAGACCACTGAGGCCGCTTCCTCTCTATGATTCTGTGTTCTATATTCTTCTGATTGTCTTTACAGTGCAATTGCCTGAATTTGGTATCACATCTGTGTAGCTTATGACACTGCAGCCCAAGACAATTCTATTAGTGGCCCTTAGAACATTACTGTTAACATATTGCAAGCTTGCTGGCCATCTGATTTTAATATTTGTTAAGATTCCTTTAATAAAAAAATGAAATGGAATTTTATTATGCTTCTAAACAGAGGGGCAGTTCAGGCATCATCTTTATTTCCAAGAACAATTTTGTACATTAGCCCAAACCTCCAGCAAAACCTCCCCCCCCCAAAAAACAACCCAAAATGGGCATGTTTGGGGAAATTTTCATAAAAATGCACACATGTAGTAGCAATTTTAAAATGTATGCATTTTATGCAAATAAACTATAAACTAGAATGGAGAGATTGGCAAAGCAATGAGTGGGACAGAAAACAAAATGGAAAAGGGAGCCAGTCCACCAGCATAAAAACTTTTGGAAGGTGTTACATTTCATTCTTTGCCTGAGCCTCCAAGAGACTTAAAGTTATATGGAGTCTTCAGTTTTCCCAATAGTACTGCTGTTCCTTGTTCTTTTTCTTTGTCATATATCTGCATGGTTATCAGATATTTGTTCACCTTAAACCTCTGATTTTTTAATGGCTTCAGCCACTTAAGACATTTTAAAAACATTTTCTCTTCTCTTTGCTCACATTGAGGAAACATGGGACCATTAATAACTGTGGTGGAACTGAAGCTGGACCTGACCAGCAAATCCATTGTCCCAAATTATCAGGAATCAGCAGCTAAAGGGGATAAGAACATTATCCCACATGCTGATACTAATTACTACAGTATCCTTTCTTATTTCAAAGTATTTTCAAGACCAAGCTTAGAATTAACATTCATTTTCTTTCTTTCTTGTTACAAATGTGTGATCTTTTCCTTCAGTAAAAAGGATGCTTATTCCCATGCAAACCAGGGGATTACTGGCACATAACCTATACCTCAAAAGTGAAAGAATGTGCAAGTCCATTAATTCTGACATCTAAAATTATTTAGCTGCACCATTGTTAACAAGCAATCTGCTGGCAAAGCTCCCATAAAAATAGAAAATCAATCACAACAAATCTCTCAACTGTTCCCCCTTCCCTCCTGCAGTCAATTCTCTGATTTTGTGCCTTTGAGTCAATGTTGACTCCTAGCAACTCCTTGGATAAGTCTATGCAGTTTTCTTGGCAAGATTTCAAAAGTGGCTTGTGACTGCTTTCTACCTAAGGCTGAGAGAAACTGACTGGCCCAAGGTCACCCAGCTAGCTTTGGGCCTAAGGTGGGAGTAGTACTCACAGGCCCCGGGGTTTCTAGCCTCAGGCCTTAGCCACTAACTAAACTGGCTCTTGCTATCCTCAGGTTTATCCCCCCCCCCCCACCATCCACCCTGAATTTAGCTGGAGGAGAAGATAAGCTTGTGTCCCTCATCAAGCCATTATAGTTAACCCTGCCCAAACTAAAAAGGTATTTGCTCAGTTGTGCAAAGAAGGGTTAAATACTTGCGAGAGGATAGGCTGACTGAAAATTGGCTAGTCCCTGCGTTGGTGGTGCCCTGCCCCTTTAAGAGCTCTCCCTAATCAGGCCAGCTGCTCAGCAACCAGCAGCTATAAAAGCTGAGCAGAAAAGCAGCCAGTGTGATGGATTGGAAGTGTTTTAGTTTGTGTGAGGGTTTCTGTTACTTGGTGGAAATGGAGCCATTGGAAATAGCCTAGGGCTAAGGGATAGAAGGACTATTATTTAGCAGTAGGGCTCACAAATTGTAGTAGTCTAATACTAGCAGGGGAAGTTTGTGAGAAGGAACTGTGAGTGCTACCTGTTCTGAGCTTGCGTGTGGGTTGCCTAAAAGCTATAGGGGTGCTTGTATTGACCCTCTGGGGTTTTGGATGTAGATAAAAGATACTGGCAAAGTGGTGGCAGTGAAGGGATATTCATGAAGTGGGGTAACCAAAAAAAAGATATCCAACACAAAGGGGCAAACACACAAGTAGTTCTCTCACACTTTTAACCAACATGGCTTAGTTAAAAAGGAGCTTCTAAAAGGGAGTTTGGCTCTTGCAGAACCCAGACTTTGCAGATATTAGCCAACATCCTGGCTGAGGAAACTTACTAGAACATATACCAAACTTATTAGAACATATACCAAACAGAAGGTGCTGTTTCCCCCTTAGAATAGGTTACTACCTTGGTAGAAGCAGGGATTCACCCTTCCCTGCAGGAAAGCTACAGCAACAGTAATCTGCTCAAATAATTATTAATTATTAATGGAGACCTGACAGAACCAATAGATATACAAAAAGGCACCAGACAAGGTTGTCCACTTTCTCCATTATTATTTGTACTGTCTTTGGAAATTCTGCTGTCTAGAATTAGAGAATCACCAATGATCAAAGGTTTAAAGATCTCTACTAAAGAATATAAACTTAAAGCTTTTGCTGATGACTTAGTTTTTACATTGACTCAACCAATTAAATCATTGGAATTTTTGTTGCAAGAGTTACACCAATATGGTAAAGTGGCTGGATTTAAAATCAATGTGAATAAGACTAAAATTCTTACAAAGAACATGATTGTAAGAGACAAAGATCAACTTATGCAGATGTCAGGATTTGAAGTGGTTAACAAAGTTAAATATTTGGGATTTTTTTTGTCATCATCCATCTCACACTCTTAACCAACATAGCTTAGTTAAAAAGGAGCTTGTAAAAGGGAGTTTGGCTCTTGCAGAACCCAGACTTTGCAGATATTAGCCAACATCCTGACTGAGGAAACTTACTAGAACATATAGCAAACTTACTAGAACATATACCAAACAGAAGGTGCTGTTTCCCCCTTAGAATAGGTTACTACCTTGGTAGAAGCAGGGATTCACCCTTCCCTGCAGGAAAGCTACAGCAACAGCCTGAAACGGGCTATGCTTCCTGATACCTGTGTCAACTCTACAACAAACCTGGCTGCAGCCATTTTCTTCATTCTAAATTGCCACAGGATTGGGAAGGGTGATGGAGGATTTTTACTAGTCTAAACATTTTACTGTCCGGTAGGAACCAGGGTCAGTTCTGTTAGTTAGATGGGGGGAGCGTGGCTTGAGCAACTGGTTAGAAAGTCTGCCAAACTGTTCAATTGGGAAACGTAGCTGATTGCATAGCATGGGGGTGGGAAGTTCAACTTTGTAATACTGTCTCTCCTTGAAGGGGATTTCAGACTTGGTTTAATGTCAAGACGAGACCAAACAAATCAGAACCCTTGAAATTTCCTCAAAGAACATGCTTATTGGTTACATAGTATCGGCATAGTCAACGTTTCAGAACATTTAAGGCAGAAGCAGGAAGAAAGACTGTGATTAGTTGAAGAGTGGCTATGGAGGGAACAGGAAAGAAAATGTGGGAATGGGAAAGTCATGAAAGGGAAGTTGGAAGAGTTTAGACCAGGAGTCTTCAAACTTGGCCCTGGCTGAGGAATTCTGGGAGTTGAAGTCCACAAGTCATAAAAGGGCCAAGTTTGAAGACCCCTGGTTTAGACTTACTTAAAACTACTGATAGACTACCTACTGATAGACCTAGTTAAAGGGATACAGTCAACAGAAGGGGCATATTCTATCCTAAGGGTTTCAGAATATGTAGAGTGGAGGTAGTTTCAAAGATATAAAAATCCCCAAGTTGTCCAAGAAAGAGGACATAGAAGCTTATTTCTCAATGTTTGAAAGAGTGGCTATCTCTTGCAAGTATAACCTGACTTTGCATATAAATAAAAAAAAAAACCTGTGACAATACTATTCAAAATACCTGCTCTCAGTCTGTTACGTGCAGTCTTCATTATCTGCCCCTCATCAAAGTCATCTATTTCTTCAAACGATCTCAGAGAAATCAAATACTGAGTTTCTTAGGAGACAATTGCAGAACATTTTTAATCAATACCAATCAATACACTTAACAGTTCAGTTCTTCATTTAATAATACGCTTCCTAATCAGTCTAATTAATCAGCACAACTGAATTAAAAGCATATGGTTAATTTTTAGGTGGTATTCCAGCTGTAGTATGCATCTATCACCAGTAACAATTCAAATATTAATCATTTTTCCAGTTAAATATAGCAGCAGGTAAACAATGCTTCTTTTGAAGAGTTTCATGCATCGGAACCATGACAGTAGCTTTTGTTTTCAAGTTACATTATATTCCACGCATGTTAAGTTTGCTTCTTCAAAATTCTTAAATCTCTACCTAAATTTCAGGATAGGTGAATATGAAAGGAATTTATCTCTAATTTAAATTTTTGAACTAATGGATGAAAAAAAAAATCCACGATTATCTTTCAAAATGTTATACTGTTTCCTATGGAGCACTCCAACAAAATATATCAATAATGTATACAATATTAATACAATTAATACTGTGTATTATTGAGATACTTTACATTGGGATCGATTTTAATATAGACATAGGATACATTATTTGAAGGAACACTTATCTCCCATGGTTTCTGCCCAGATAGCATATGCTTGTCGGTATTGGACACTCTGGGTCCTTTTGATTGAATAGTGTACTCTTGTGGGGCTCAGGAAGTGTGCCTTCCCTGTTGCAGTCTTTGCCCTGTGGGATGAGATCCCTTCTGAAATCCATGTGGCTCACATGCCCTTTTGGCATTCTGTAAAGATTTGCAGACCTGGTTATTCTCCCAGGCCTTGGGATGGGGGCCTCTTGTTGGATGTCTGTAATTTTTACATTTATCTGTATACAGTATTCTGCCCAGATCCCATCTTGTGCTTGGTTTGTACTGGTTTTTATGGTATTATACAATGAATGGTCCAGAGTCAGGTGATGCAATGTCCTGTGAGAATGACCTTGAGAGACAGGAGGAGGAGGAGCTGCAGACTAAGCAATGGTCAGATAAGCGACAGTCTGCAGAAGGATTGGGGTTGGCAAAGGTTTCAGAAGACACCCTCCCGAGTTTCCTGGACTGTAAAACAGAGGTGGGAGAGATGTACTTTCAGACTTGTAATATTCTGTTACTGTACTGTGCGGTTACTGTAACCTTACAATAGAGGTAGTGCTCCTTGTCTGGACTACTCAGCGGGGTGACAGGCAGTGCCTGAATTGAATTAAACAAAAGGACAAACAAGTACCTTTCAAATTTTCCACTTCTAAGCTAAATGCTAAACAGGCACATTAAGAAAAAAATGATTACATAAATGCTTATGAATTCATGCAGGCTTTTAAAAACTTTCAAACAGATGCAGAAACAGACAATAACACATTGAAAACAAA
>NW_015400536.1:0-2074 GCF_001527695.2 Protobothrops mucrosquamatus
GTCTGTTAGTGTATTGTACGTGAATATCACAATTTTGGAGTCTGTGACTGGCTTACAATTTTATTTAGCTCAAGTGTTGTTGCTGCCATGGGAGTCAAAATAGAAAAATCTGAATGATACAACAATTACTACCATTCTTTTTAGAACTATGCAAATAGTTTTATTTTCTTTAATTGGGATTTCAAGTTGACATTTGGTACCATTGAATGTGAGCCACCTCATAAGTTCAGGGCCACTATGGCAAACATTTTTCTGCCTTAAATTATTGAGTGGCCAACACATACCATAAGTCACAAGTTAGGCCTGTTTTTTATTTATTTATTTAAAAGTTGGTTTTGGGTGTCAAGTAAATTTCGTTGTATATGTATACTATGTACGCACATACAATGACAATATAATAAAGATATATTATTTAAGGCTTCCAGGATTGTATGTAAGAGTGCAATTACATACTAAATGATAGCCATGAAAAAAATGTAATGGGATCTGGGACCATTTTTCTTCAGCAGGAAAAAAAAGAGAGACATGGATCTAGAGAGGTTTCATGTTCATATCATATCTATCAAAGAGGTTAAAGCTTCCTATTAGTTGAGTTCTTTAGATAAAATCTATTTTCATTCAGTCAGAAAAACCAAATTGTAGAATCTCTCTCTCTCTTTCCTATGATCTATGATCTATCATCTATCTACAGTACCTAATTTCAAGGGATTGGAATCATCAATTGAATGAGAAAGGAATACAGAAACTCCAGAAGGTGAGATTCAACCTGAGATGAGAGTCTCCAGAAGTCATAATAGGAGAGTTCCACCTAGAAAAATATTTCTCTTAACTTTACCAAAGCATGAAAAACAGAATAGTCTGCCAAGCAATCTAATAATGGCACCAGTAAATTATTTGCACAAACAGCAGTCCTCTTTATCTGGAATAAAAACTTTAGGAACTGAGGAAAGTATTCTTTTATATAATATTAGATCTGTTTCTACACTGCCTCTAACTTTCCTTTAACAATTAACGATTACTGGGACAAAAAGAATGTTGCAAGCAAAGCTTACTACATTGTTGCAAAAGAGCTCTGAACCCTATCCATTACAGAATTGACAGTCAAGCTGAAATTTATTGAATCAAGTAAAACTTGATGCTTAATGGGATTCAGTGATAACCTCATGTTGGATAAAGACAAAAGACAGGCTTGTTTAAATACTTCTCTTTATTAGATGTTGCCTTTTATTCAGATCAGGCCTCACAATGATGATGTAGCATTTGGGGAAAAAGACACAGGTCAGGAGCCCAGCACTAGAAGCCAAGAGGGAGAAGATCTCCACAGCTACTGTGTATTTCCCTTTGGTGCTCACATAGGCAGGAACAAATGACAACCAGACACTGCAAAAAACCAGCATGCTAAAGGTAATAGACTTGGTTTCCTGGAATGTATCTGGTAACTTCCTAGCTAGGAAAGCTGCAATAAAACTAATCATAGCCAGGAAGCCCGTAAAAGAAAAGACGCTATAAAACATGGCAACTGACCCTTCATTGCATTCCACAATGATTTCAGAAACAAAGGAGTGCATATCAAAGTCTGGGAAAGGGGGTGAGGTTGCCAGCCACACAGTACAAAGAAGAATTTGAATGAAGGAGCAGGAGAGAACAATGAAAAGGGGTAGTTTTTTCCCAATCCAGGTCCTCATCTTTGATCCTGGCTTGGTGGCCATGAAAGCAAGAACCACAGTGATAGTTTTAGCTAATATACAAAAAACAGCCACTGAGAAGGTGATCCCAAAAGCAGTCTGTCGAAGGAGACAGGTCACCGCCATAGGTCTGCCAATGAAAAGCAGGGGACAAAGGAAGGAGAGGAGGAGAGATATGAGGAGAGTGTATGAGAGGCTGCGGTTGTTGGCCTTAATGATAGGAGTTTTGTGATACTTCAGGAACACTCCTAGAACAGAAATTGTAGTGAGAGAAAAAATAATGGCCACTGTCATCAAGCTGCTTCCTAATGTTTCTTCATAAGAGAGATATGTTTTGTATTTGGGAAGGCAGAAATTCTGATTATTGTTGGGGTACTGGTCTTCTGGAC
>NW_015400536.1:7400-9160 GCF_001527695.2 Protobothrops mucrosquamatus
TCCTATTACATGTTATAGGAAATTGCCAAATTGAAAGGGGAATTCAATCAAGAGTATAAGGACAGAGCAGATGATAACCTCACTAGACTTCATTATTCAAAACAGCAAGGAAAGAAATATGTTTATCTGAGTGTTGCACATAAATTCTTCAGTTTATTCTCATGGTGCAATTAAGCCTTGTTTTGTAACATATGCCAAAGGATGCCAAGGGGAAAACATGGTCACAAGAAATGAGGAACTGCTGAAGAATAGTTCTGCATGTTCATGAAATTCTACAGGTTCATGAGACACAAAAAATTAGTAGCCTAGAAATTCAAGCTGGTTCCTATCTTGAGCACTGTAGATTGAATAAATTTTATACAGATTCACAGAATATCTTGAAACCTTTCTCAATGTGTCACCTGTGATTAGCAATAGAGAAATGAAGATATTCACTGAGATACACATGAATTTCCACATATCATGGATTTAAGGCTTCCAGGATTGGTATGTAACAGGGCAATTACATACTAAATGATAGCCATGAAAAAAATGTAATGGGATCTGGGACCATTTTTCTTCAGCAGGAATAAAAAGAGAGACATGGATCTAGAGAGGTTTCATGTTCATATCATATCTATCAAAGAGGTTAAAACTTCCTATTAGTTGAGTTCTTTAGATAAAATCTACTTTCATTTAGTCAGAAAAACCAAATTAATAATAATAATAATAATAATAATAATAATAATAATAATAATAATAATAATAATAATAATAATAATAATAATAATAATAATAATAATAATAAAGTTGGAAGGAACCTTGGAGTAGAATCTCTCTCTCTCTTTCCTATGATCTATGATCTATCATCTATCTACAGTACCTAATTTCAAGGTATTGGAATCATCAATTGAATGATAAAGGAATACAGAAACTCCAGAAGGTGAGATTCAACTTGAGATGAGAGTCTCCAGAAGTCATAATAGGAGAGTTCCACCTAGAAAAATATTTCTCTTAACTTTACCAAAGCATGAAAAACAGAATAGTCTGCCAGGCAATCTAATAATGGCACCAGTAAATTATTTGCACAAACAACAGTCCTCTTTATCTGGAATAAAAACTTTAGGAACATTAACATTAACATTAACTCAGCCAACAGATTTGGTAATTGATTTGGTTGAAATGGCACAATATGGGAAAGTTTCTGGTTTTAAGATTAATTGTAATAAGACTAAAATATTACCGAAAAATATGTCTATGAATGATAAAGATATGTTAGTTATGCTCACAGGTTTTGAAATGGTTAAAAAGGTAAAATATTTGGGAGTTTACATTACAGCTACTAATGCTAAATTGTATAAGAATAATTATGAATCTTTATGGCTTAAGGTGCAAAAGGATTTAAATGATTGGAAAAAATTGCAATTATCTTTATTGGGGAGAATCTCAGCAGTAAAAATGAATATTCTCCCAAAGTTTCTTTTCTTGTTTCAAATGATCCCTATTTTAAAAAAAAGATGCTAATTTGGAAGATTGGCAGAAGGGTATTAATAAGTTTATTTGGGCGGGCAAGAAGCCAAGAGTAAGTTTAAGATTATGCAAGATATAAGGGAACGAGGAGGACTTAAAGCCCCTAATTTAAAATTGTATTATGATGCGGTGGTTTTGACATGGATTAGTGATTGGTTAAATTTAACAAATAAGAATATACTTTCTCTTGAAGGATGGGATTTGTTATTTGGTTGGCAGGCATATTTAATTTATGATAAAAAGGTAGACAC
>NW_015400536.1:10983-13554 GCF_001527695.2 Protobothrops mucrosquamatus
GAGCAGAAGCAAGTGACCATAGACTTGAGCTTGTAGAGGAGAGTCTGGAAAATGTCAAGGGTGATGTGTTGATTGCTCAATTTCGTGATATGGAGTTTGCAATTCGGATCCGTGGACTGGCTGAGGATCCAAAGGAGAATTTAAGACAAGTAATTGCAGATGCACTTGGGGACGCCTTGTCTTGTGGTCAGGAAATTTACTTGGAAATAGAGCGCGTTTTTAGGGTGAACTCTTGGATTGCACGACAAAAAAATTTGCCTAGAGATATAGTGGTCTACTTTACAAGAAAGTCGAGACGTAATGAAATAATGCAGCTCTTTTACCAACAGAGATTTAAGATCTTAAACCAAGACATTATTCTCTTAAAAGAAATTCCAGCGAAAATACTCAGAGCGCGCAGAGATTATGCTTTTCTGGCACAGGAGCTTAAGAACAGACAAATAAATTTCAGATGGGACATACCGGTGGGCATAATTGTAACATTAGCTGGCAAACGCTACAGACTCAACTCGATTAAGAAAGCTAAGGATTTTATGGTGTCTGTTTTACAATCAGAACGCCCACCTACACCCCAGAGGATTGATGTGGCTGAGCAGATGATTGTGGATTTCCCTTCTGCTTCTGTTCAGGATCTAGAGGGAAGCCCAAAAGCTGATGGGAAGGAACAAAGAATTACGTGCGCAGCCCACAGACGTAAGGAAAAGGAAAGACAGATGACAGCCCGCCCGGCAGCTGATAGCCCTGCAGCTGACTGTCAGTTACCGGCTATTTCGCAGCCAGTAGGTGGCGCTCGACCTAAGGTCTTTGTGAAGTCATATGCATCAAGTATTGTCAGTGGATTGAAACCTGCCAATGTGTAAGCTTATATCTTGGAATGTGGGTGGACTTAATGTTCCCCACAAAAGATGTAAGATTTTTCATTATTTAAGACATTTTAATAATGATATTACATGTTTACAAGAGACCCACATTGTGGTTAAAGATCAAAAATTATTATTGAACTCTAAGCTTGGAGACTTGTTTGTTGCACCTGCCTTAAAAAAGAGAGCTGGGGTTGCAATGTACATTAAAAGACATCTTTTACCTATTTTAAAAGAAGCTGATAAAGAAGGAAGATATCTATTTGTGGAAATAAATTTAAATGGAAGAAAGTGTTTAATAATAGGGGTTTATGCCCCCAATCAACTTGCAGCTCAAAAGCAATTTTATAGACAACTACATCAGAAAATTGTGGCGATGGACTATAACTCTTTGATTGTTATGGGAGACTGGAATGGAGTTCTGGATACGTTAAAAGATAAAAAAACAACTTCTAAGGATGTAACCCTTTCCAGATTACCTAAGTCCTTTTTTGCTATGAAGGACGACTTAGAATTGGTGGATGCTTGGAGATCACAACACATCAATGAACGTGACTTTACTTTTTTTTCTCATAGACATGACTCCTTCTCAAGGATTGACTTTGTTTTGACATCGACTGACCTGCTTACTGACTGTAATAAAACCAAAATCTTTCCTAGAACTTTGACTGATCATAGTATGGTGTGGATAGAGATTGGCCAAAAAAGAAAGAGGAAATCTTGGAGAATAAATGAAAATTTGGTTAATTATGAGGATAAAGTTAAAGCTTTGAAGGAATCTATGGAAGAGTTCTTTCAACTTAATTTGAATAAGGGGACTCCTATAAATATCGTTTGGATGCTGGCAAGGCCTATTTAAGGGGAATATTAATTGCTATGAATAACGCATATAAACGCAAGCAAATACAGATTAGATTAAACTTGGAAAAAGAAATTGGGATTAAAGAAAAATTACTACTGCAACGACCAACAGACATTAACCTAAAAATCTCTATTAAAATGCTTAAAGACCAATTTAATTTGTTAATTGCTGATCAGGTGGCCACCAACTTGAAGTATATTAAACATAATACATTTGCTAATGCAAATAAACCGGGGAGATGGTTGGCCTACCAAATACGCAAGAGACAAAAAGCGAGACTTATATCTAAAGTTTTGGTCAAGGACCGTGAGATCCACCAACAAGAAATGATTAAAAAGGCATTTACTGAATTTTATTCGCATTTATATTCTTCAGAGACTATAAATAGTGAAGATATTGATAAATATCTACAATCTTCATCTATATACAAACTTACACTGGAGCAACAGAAACTTATGAATGAAGAGATTACTACAGATGAAATTTTAAAAGCAATTAAACAATTGAAAGCTGGTAAAGCCCCTGGAACAGATGGTTTAACAGCAATTTATTACAAGTCATTGTCAGCTGTAATGTTACAACCTTTAAAAACTTTATTCAATAGAATTATGTTGGGAGAACAAATACCACAGTCTTGGACAAGAGCTTTTATATCTTTGATACCGAAGGATGATAAAGAAATTTTGGAACTTAAAGACTACAGACCTATCTCTTTGTTGAATGTGGATTATAAAATTTTTGCAAAAATCTTGGCTAATAGACTGATGCAGATACTGCAACATTATATACATGATGACCAAACTGGCTTCATATCTGGAAGGTACATGAAGAACAATATTAGGCAAATTG
>NW_015400537.1:0-1295 GCF_001527695.2 Protobothrops mucrosquamatus
AAGTGCTATTGTTATTGCTATTAATTTCCTCCCTGTCCCCTGGCTATAATAGAAACAACAATTGCTGCTTTCAGAAGATGATGAATACACAACTGGGTCTGAAGTCACAGAGGATGAAGTAGGTGATGAAGAAGAAGTGTCCAGGAAAACAGGTATTTTTTTCCTGGCTGTGATATTAGATATGATAGCAAATAGGGATGTACGAAAGTAAAAAATCTCTTCATAAATCAGTTTACTAGAACTTCTAGAACTTTGATATGTATCCATTATTGTATTAAAAATTAAATTAGAGTATATACGCAAATGGGGGCCAGAGTAACAGAAAACCTCCTGATTCCAGAAATGTCATTGTCTCATTTAAAACCAAAATTGGTGTGTTGGTTTTCCCATATGTAGCATTAACTTGGCTACTGTACCCCCCCCCCAATTAGGTTACTGATACTTGAAAGCTCCACATTAAAAGTTGTGTTCAAACTCCACAACTGTATGTTTTTTTCATTTTGCCTTTATTTAAACAGAATAGAAACAGTGCCATACCAAGGGTAGGACAGTGGGAGTAGTCTCCCCCCCCCCAGATATAGGCGATGAGGAATATTATCTAAAGCAGGAGTTTGCGGCATGCCAGAAACCGGTCCACGCAAAGCCCCATCCTTGGGATGCAGGCAGTACATGAAACCACGCCCCCTCCGGTCTGCAGAAAATCCTCTCCACAGAACTGGTCCCTGCTGCTCAAAAGGTTGGGGACCTCTGATCTAAAGACCCAATGCTGCATGGCTTGTGAATTTGGATTACTGCTGCTGGTGCACAATTTGTTCTTTGGTTGATGATAATCTGACAAAGCAACAGAGATGGAGCAGGACAGGCTAATGTGGTTGGATCTTGTGGCAGTTGCTCAGCTCCCTGATCTTCTCTAGGTTTCACATATGTTAGGTAGGAAGAGATTGAATTACAAATAGAATCCTGTCTATCTTGGCTAACATGGTTCTAACTCAAACCTTTTTTGTACATGAAGAATACAAAGAAACAGCATCTCGTTGAAATATTTTTGGAGGAATAATTAAGTACCTTTTCTAATCCAAAGGAGCAATCTCAAAAATATTATTATTATTATTATTATTATATTTAAACTTCTATGCCGCCCTTCTCCCCAGAGGGACTCAGGGCGGCTCACAGCATGTTAAAAAACAACACAAAAAAACATTTCCCCTATAAAACCAATTAAAAAGCAAATATATTAATAGCTGTGTCATATTTAAAATCTTTGAAAATTTTTAAAAATTATTCCCTATTTAAAA
>NW_015400537.1:3457-6154 GCF_001527695.2 Protobothrops mucrosquamatus
CCTTCCTCATCGCCACAAGGTAGGATCTAAGATGTATCCTTACCTGTGCTCGATCGGATTCGGTTCGGCTGGTCCTCCAACTGCTCTCTAGGCGTCTTTTCCGACGTTTCATCTCTCTCAGCCCCTCGGTAAACCAAGGGGATGGTCGAGATCCACGTCGGGTCAGAGGCCGCAGAGGCACGACTCGGTCCAATGCTGTGAAGTATTCTTAATATTTGAAGTGGATGACTCCCTTCTAGGTTTAAAAGAAGCTTGGGATACAGATTTAGGAAAACAAATGAAAAGATAAAGTTGCAAATGCTTAGAAAATCAAGTAGTTTTCTCTCAGTTTCCATGCAAGAGATGTAGTGGAAGATACAACATGCATGTAACTCCAACAAGACTAGCATAAATGTTTTATAAATATACATCAAGATGTTTCAGGTCTTGCAGTCTGAAGGGAACGGTTTTTCATAGTGATGGGTTTATGAAAAGATGGTGTCTTAATGGAAGGCAGTATTCAAAGAAATTAGAATAAGACCTAAACACTAAATGGACTTTGTTCCAGTGTTGGGATTTATATATATAATCTATATTTATATATAGATTATAAAATTAAACAGTGATTTCTCAGAGGAATCAATTGCATTTATTTTTTTGTCATGTTTCTATGACCACCCATCTTGCAAACAATGAGTGGGCAGCATACAACAAAGCATAAAACAAAACATACAAACAAGTATTAATATTATTATTAAAAACTTTAAAATTATAAAAAGCTCCCAAATAAAAAAAATAGGCAAAGAGCAGGTGTTAATTACACTGGAGCCATCTCAATATTGAATGTTATATAAGATTATATAATCTATACTAATTTAGTATTATTGTTTTGTATTCTTTGTTCTTACATTACAGAATCTCTCTGTCTTTCTCTCTGACTTTTGATTCTGATAACAAAAGCCACTTTGTGTAGAAATACAGCTTCATTTTGACTATCCAGAAACACCAAATGTCAATCTGTCCCTATTCAGAATATCACTCTGGAATGCTGTACTTAAAGAAATAAACATACAGATTCCCAACTTAAACATATGTTTTAATAAATTGTTGTGTATTTGAATATAACAAATGAAGAGAGCCTAATATGGTATATACTGATAATTTGTATACACTATTGAAGTATTTTTAATTAACAGGGAGAAAAGAGAGGCCAAAAAAAAATATCAGAAATCCAAAAAAGCAAGTATCTTCACCTAATATTCAAAAGAAGGAAAAAACATTGGAGAAGGTAAATCTGAAATGCGTAAAATATTATAAAAATGAGGTATGATAGAAAATAACTTTTTGTTATTCACTGAAAGTAGCAACAACTTTGATTTTATTTTCAGCCCAACCCTGAAAAATTAGTTTAAGATAGGACTTTCTGTTTGATAGATCTAGAATAAGATTTAAGTCTCAATAATTAAATGAGAAAAAGTGGTCATAATGAGGTTAGCTATACCTTCTTTCCATCATTAGTTTTGTTAGTAGATATAAAATCTGACTTCATAACTACTATACAACCTAGGTTTTTTTTTGTTTCTCTGAGCTTAAAAACATGTATCTCCAGGAAAAATCCTCCATAGTTAGTAGCTTGCACAGTTTAATTAAAGAAAATTTTATCAAAGATTTTTCTTAATATCTATTTTAGTGTATACCTTTTTTCTTTTATCTGACAGCCTAACTCTCGAGACACATCTCCCTTTATGTAAGTATCTGCTAAAATTTAGAGAAAATCCATTAAGGCCAATTCTAGTATTTATTATTTATATAGCTGCCCATCTGAACAAATGGCTCTGGGTGATTGCAAACACATAAATGTGGGCCAGTTGCCAAGTGTCCAAATCACAATCATATGACTCTGGGGACATTCACAACAGCCACAACCTTGAGGACCAATCATAAGTCTCTATTTCCAATGCCACTGAAAGTTCAAATGGTCAGTGAACAAATAATAGGAAAGAAGGACTACCTGTACTAATTTGGTTAATATAATATGTCAAGCCATAGTTTTAATGCTGTAGATAAGAGATTTAGTACTTATGCATGTCTTTCTCTCCTCCTATGCCGTTATTTTACTGATGTCTGAACTGGCAAATAGTTTACGGCTATGGTGTGTTCTTGTGGTTTGGAGGAAGAGCAAAAGCCATAGTTTGCTGCTCCAACTGTTGTATTTAGTTTTCATAAGTGATATATGTATATAAGCATAATGCTAATTTCTGATTTTGGTATTATGATTTTTGGCCCCAAGCTGAGAGATTAAATAAATGCAGCAAGGGATGGCAATTTTATTAATTTATTTATTTTAACAGTTTATATAGATGACTTATATAACTGCAGTGACTTGCATATATACACATGATATACACAGAACACATGATACTCTCAATTTTACACGGGAAAAGACCCGAATACGCCAAGAGCTGCATACCTGTACCCGTGAAAATCTACAAAAACAAACATATATATATATATATATATATCTTAAAAACAATATTAAAAACTGACAGTTGATTCCTGGGAGTGTTCATGATAAAAGTTTATAAATATAAATGAGCACCAGGAAAACAAAACCCTTTAAAATTTTTAAAAAGGTTTTAATAAATAAATAATGACCCAAGCTTTCGCCGGCTTTCCTGCCGGCATCTTCAGGGGTCCGTGTCAGTCAATGGGAGGGCA
>NW_015400538.1:0-6153 GCF_001527695.2 Protobothrops mucrosquamatus
TAATTTGTCAATTTGGGAAATTAATTTTTGGAAGAATGAGCTGAAGCCAGAGGTCAGGCAGTTGGAGTGCAGACCTGCTGACAGGTTGACTGTCCATGGGGGGCTAATGAGAACACACCCCCAAGTGAACGGAACAAAAGCAGACAGATTACACTGCCCGGTTTGTTGACTGGAATCAATAACACCAGGCAGTTGTACCCCACATTTTCACTATAATTTCACCTCATGCTGCTAAAGCAGTCATTCAGAAAAAGCTCAGAATGTAAAAGGCCACAGATTTTAATCAGGTTTCATAAGGGTGAAGAATGTTCTGGGCTGCCACCTTTAAATCATGCAGATCTCACTATTCCTTGCGCTAGTGGCATTGCCGGAAAGGGTAGCCACGGGACATAGGACAAACACAAAAATTAGTTATTTTCATATAGCATTAGAGAGCCAGTTTGGTGCAGCAGTTAAAGGAACTGGATTAGAAGCTGAGAGACCATGAATTCTAGTCCTGTCTGAGGCATGCAGGCTAACTAGGTGACTTTGCTTAGTTTTCCTTTCAGTCCTAGGAAAAAATTACTTGTTAGCCACTTTTGAAAATGTTGCCCCTCAAAACTCCATGGACTTGTTCTTACGTCACCAGAAATCAGGGTTGACTCAATGGACCCATAAGGACAATACAATATTGCAAAACGTTTCATGAGTGATTCTGGATGTCTTAGCAAACCATGCTTAGACAAGAGTAATATTTTGACACAAAAGACAGGTACATTTGGTTGCTATATGATCATACTGGTTAAGAAGCAAAGACCAAATATTCTAGAAAGAAAAATATGATGGTAGATGATCTGACTGAGCCCTTCTTCTTTAATGTTATCACAAGATTATGCCTCATAATCTTTATGGTGAAAGAAAGAAATTGAAAGAAATTTGCAAATGAAAATGAGCCATGAATATGTTTTCTGATTTTCTGAATATGGAATTTGTAATAGGACTATAGCGGCAAAAACAGCCCAAATATAATTTGTGATAGAGTCAAAACTTTCCTGCTTAATTACATAATGGGAGTTATGCTACTCTAATTGTTAAGAACAGTTATTGAGTTTTTTTATCTATTCTGCTGTGTTACTAACTTCAAGAAGTATCAGCAGCTGCTGTCATTGCTCAGATCATGGATATTTGAACTCCTAATAGATTTTATATCTACAACCTCATTCTGATTTTCTTCAGAAAAAAATCTGCTCATATATATTTTAGTAGCAATGACCCTCTAAATAATTTTCCAATAAATATAAGAGTTTAGAACTATGCCAGCCAGCATAATATCTGTGAGCATTTTTATTTTCATATAAGAAATGTCCAGGGGTTCTTGTGATTACATTTGTACTTTGTCTAAAATTGTCATTGAAAATGTTGCCAATTTTCTTTGATTCTTCAAAGAAATGGAATGGCTCTTTCCCAATAGAAATGTTCAATGGATTTTTGGCAGTCAAAATAGCTTAGGGAAAAAAATTGCAATACACAAAATAGATAATGCATATTCTTTGATTACCATCAGATTTTGCATTGTAGAATGGTACCTACTTCTTAGTTTGCATTTGTACAACAAAAGTCAAGATGTCTGTCACCACTGGTTAGTCTTCAAATTCTGCAGAATATTCTTCTTCTTTGGCCAGACAATTGATCTTAAAATCCTGACCATATTCAATATCCCCAAGGAAGTAAATATGTAAATATAGAAACACAGGGAATATAGGGCATTAAATTAATTTCATGCATATGTAACATCAAGAGAATCTATATATTGAAACACTGGAGATCAAATAATTATTTCTCTGCTCTTTTTGCATCTGCTGATTGTTGGCCAGAAACCTTGTTCAAAGCATCTGAGTTCTTCCTGGGTAATGAGGGATCAGAGAAACATTTGCTGGACTACTGTGAGGTTTAGGCTTAGCATCTGGCAGATAAAGATCTGATCTAACCCTACAAAGTTGACTGAGAAATGAACTTCTCTAGTTATCTTGGATGTCTCTGAACCTGTTAGTCCTGAATAAGAGGATGGGTCCTTGGGGCTGTTGGTGGGGCCACTTTTATTTTAGATCCACACACTTCCTGGTAGATCAATCCACGAGGGAGAAGTCATGTGTTTGGATCCGTATAGTGGCACATGTGTCCTTGAGAGCTGAGATGATTTCTTTGGCTCTTATGGAGGCAGTGGTCTACCCCCCCCCCCTTAAGTTACTTTAAGAGCCTTAGGTGTGTACCTCCAATAAAAGTATTAATTAGTTAATTAGTCTTTAATTTGTTTTTACCTCAGACTCATCCAAGATGGAAGCACTTAAGAGAATCTCAGAAACCACACTGATATTTTAGAAGACTTTAACCCCCAAAGATTGAATGACTACTTCTCTGCTCTCTGACATTGTGTGGAGATTTTTTAAAAAAAATCTTTCCTAGGTTTTTTTTTTTTGAATTAATGAAAACTTTGCTTTATCTGCTGGGACTGTTTATCTTGCATGTTTATTGTATGCATATACCTCTTTTATATACTAATAACAACGAATATTACACATATAATAATACCATGTTAGCTAATGGAACCATTCACCTTTAACTCAATTAACAAAAAGAAAAAAGGGAAATGAAAATGTAGAGAAGTATAGAGATGGCCTTTAAGTAGGTATTGCAGTTTTTTAGTCAGAAAGATTGAAAGGGATGAGAAAGGAAGTGAACATTGTCCCATTTTGACTTTCTTTTTTATAAGAAGGGGAGAGGGGAAAACTCAGGCTTTCAAGATTCTGTTAAAAGAATTTTAACTTTCACTTTCATAAGTTATATAAGTTATAATAACAAACAAACAGAGTTCCAGTTGTTCTTATAGTATCTGTTTCCTGACCTGGTTTTCCTCGAACATTAAATAATATGTCATGTGGCAGCCAACTTTCTAAATAGTCCACCAACTGACACCTTTGGTGATAAACATTGTTTAAATATAGAAAGAGAAAAATATGTATGAAAATGAAAGGATTTGTAATAAAAGGAGTGTGATAAATGAAGTGGTTGTTGGGCCAAAGAGGAAATAGAGGAAGAGACAGCAAAAATCTACCAAAAAGGTTGAAGAAGATTCTGATGCTAGCCTGTGGTAATAATTAATTTTGTTGTCCATTTTATTTTGACTTCAGATCTTCTATTTGGAAGAACACGAATAATATTAGAAATATCCGTGATACTTTCACTATAGCTTGGGGTGTGGGAAAGGCAATTCCCAAAAGAAAACTTTTCTGCTTCTATTATATGGTTGTCTATTTTGCTTTGAGTGCATAGCAGGAGCCACAAAGATTGTCCTCCCGCTATCTTGTCATTTTATTCCTTTATGTTTCTATGTTTTTATATTTGTTGTTACTTACAGTATGTTTTACATACCTCTTACATTGAGATATGGTTTTGTTATTTTGATTGTAAGCCACCTGGAGACATTTTTGGTGAGATGAGCAGCTATATAAATTTGTTAAATAAATAAACAAGCAACTTGGTAAAAAAAAAAGTGACTTGTATTGGGAAACTGATACAGAGATAGTGTTTATTTCTCTTTCACGAATCCCCCCAGGTACATTCAGAAGTTAATTGGAAGATCCACACGAGAGAAGAGATTATAAACAAGGTTGCCCAACCTTGGCAACTTTAAGACTTGTGGACTTCAAATCCCAAAATTCTTCAGCCAGCCGTGAATTTACACAAGTCTTAAAGTGGTCAAGGTTGGACACTCCTTCATTTCCTGTAACTAGATTTCTTTCTCATTTCACCCTTCCCAGCTGTATTTCTGTCCAACGGTGAAAAAACAGCTCTAACCAGTCCCTTCTCAGTTGGAAGGGGTTTGGGTTTTTTTGTGCTGGGGATCATTACGTAAAGAAAATGAAAGGATTCAAAATCTTCAACCATAGGTACTTTCTAATTCAGGATTTTCCATACAGTAGGTGCTTTTTTTAAAAGAGTAACATCTCATTGCTTCATGAGTAATCTGAACTGTAAAATATGGATGAAGAATCGTCATCATTTGAGAAGAAATCTCATTGAAAGCAATTCTCATTGTGCTAAACAATTATTTTTAAAAAGTGAGCGAGACTCACTTTTGTGTAAAGGAAGAGTTGAAAAACAACAAAGTTAATATGGGACAGAACTGTTTTTTTTTAAGTAGTGCTTGAAAAAGCAGAATCTTGTTTTTAGAATAAGTTGGGATGGTATATAAATGCTACTGCTATTGCTAAGTGTTAAAATGATGCGATTAATAGATCGCTTTTAAAAATAGTTTAGGAAACTTTGGGGTAGAATCTAGAAACATTACTACGCTGCTTTTTTTCAATAGACAGACTGTAATCTATCCACTGAATTAAGGCCTACAATTCTTTCTTTGCTTTGATTTAGGTCTGCAACAAGATAGAGAAAATGTAGAAGTATGATCACCCTTGACTGATTGAGAAAACAAAACAAAACAAAACAAAAAGACAAGTCATAGCTCATGGCAGTTTCAGCTTGGAGGCATTCTGGTTAGCTGCCTCCTTATTAAAATTTAAAAAAAATACATACTAGTGAAATTATATAATTACAAATATTAAATGTAGGCATGAAATAACTGGTTTGGATAAGATTAGAAGCTATCTCCTCATATATCATTATCCCAGTCAATACATTTATCCCAAACCTGGAAAAACTTTGTTGCAGCAAAACTACATGACCATCGCTTTTATCCTTGCATATGTTCAAAGAGATGGGATCAAGTGAATATCTATCTAAAGTTTCAAAGGTTGAAGAACCTCAGGGCTGAGGCAGGGCTGACTTTGGGTAACCTCAGGAAGCAAAGATTATGGAAAGCGACCTCGAGAGATTCACCATACCCTACAGCTTTTTTCAACCTGGCATATTAGAATTTATCTCATAACTTTTCCAGACAGCGTAATGGTGAAGAGTGCTGATGTGAGATTCAGTAGCAGAAGTGGACATCAGCGGACAAAGAAGTTCATGCTGTCACAATGTGATGGGTCTGTTTTTGAACTGGAGGTGTATTGTGCTTTGCAAAGATGACAAGTCAGTGGGAAGCGTTTTTTTAAAGTGCTTTTTACTATTCCCAACAAATATTTACAACAGGTATATACAACACAATCCAGTTGTTCATCTAGTGTCAGATTTCCTCACCCTTTTCTAACTTATCAAGAGAGAATGAAAATAAAGGAATGGAGCATGCTATTTACTGTAGCATACTCAACACAATTTAACTTTCTCCTGGATCTACTCAGACTCCTACTGCTTCTCTGTTGGAGGAAGAATCTCTTTAAGGGTTTTCTGTCCCTTCCTTATCCAGAGACCAGAGCTTCACCAATGACTAACAAGTCTCTCTTGGGACCTATGGGAAGATGTCATCAAAGCCAGATGGGTCTGTCCTTCCCCTCTTGGGTTTGGGTGAAGATATCCTGGGTAAAGATATCCTCTATCTGGATCTTCACTTCCTTTCTCCCAGGGAAGCATCCAGGTCTTTCTTCTCCCTCCCTGACCACCATTTGCTCTGCATGTGACTTCACTTTCCAGCTCTCCTCCACAGCTTCTCCCTTCTTTTCTCTTTTTTTGTCCTCTCCTATTTGGAGAGGGCTCTATTCTCCAATATCTACATACTAGGCTATTATTATTATTATTATTATTATTATTTATTAAATTTGTTTGCTGCCAATCTCTCCGTGATACCAATGGGGCTGCTTCTCCAAAATCTTACCACAAAAGCCTTGACTATATAGCCAGGTCAGTCCATCAGCTTTCTTGACAGCACAACTTCCCTTCAAGGACCAACACTGAGTTCTTCCTCCCTTTTTCTCACTCCATAACTGCAGCCATACCAGGTCACCAAAAAACATGTGTCACAGCTGCTGAATTCTTCACCTCATCATACTATTTCCTTTGGCAAGTAGCTTATCAGTCTTATGTGTCTTTTTTCAGTCAAGTTCTGCATCTGTAAGTCAACAAAGTTGGAGCAGCTGTATACATGTGTGGAACTTCTTTGTCAGATATTTTCAGGGCAGAAACAGGAGGTGCAGAAGTTGCTAGACCAGGCTTGTTCAAGTCAGAAACAGTTGTGCCTAAGGAAATTTAAAAACATTTTTTTTATGTGTTGGCAGCTCCTGA
>NW_015400539.1:0-1661 GCF_001527695.2 Protobothrops mucrosquamatus
TTACAACATACAACATGAGCCAACTTACTGTTGTACAACGTACAACTTGAGCCAGCAAACTGAACTTCTAACCTTTAAAACATCCAAGGCGTTTTGACTAGCTTAAGAGGACGGGGACGGCCTAGGCCAGGGGTCTGCAACCTTGACAACTTTAAGACTGGTGGACTTCAGCTCCCAGAATTCCTCAGAGAGCTGCTGTGGTGGGGTTTAGCTCCAAAGACAGCATTATCTGCTCATGATGTCAGTGTTTGTTTATACCAGTGTGCTTCTCAACTTTGGCAGCTTGAAGGTGGATGGACTTCCAACTCCCAGAATTCCCCAAGCCAGCCATACTGACTGAGGAATTCTAGGAATTGAACTCCCACGAGACTTAAAGTTGTCAAGGTCGGGATACCCCTTTTCTACCGGGAAAACAGTCATCTAGATCAGGGGCCCTCAACCTTGGCAACCTGTGGACCTCAACTCCCAGAATTCCTCAGCCAGCAAAGCTGGATGAGGAATTCTGGGAGTTGAAGTCCACAAGTCTTCAAGTTGCCAAAATTGAGGACCGCTGATCTAGATTCAGTCTGTCTACATTCTTGAGTGCTAAACTGCTTCCGCCAAAGCTGGCAGGGTCTTAATGACCTGAGAGCAGAATCAGAATCGAGCTGGAAGGGACCTTGGAGGTCTTCTAGTCCAACCCCCTGCTCAAGCAGAAGACCCTATAGCATTTCAGACAAGTAGTTGTCTAGTCTCTTCTTAAAAACTTCCAGTGTTGGAGCATTTACCGCTTCTGGAGGCAGGTTGTTCCACTGGTTAATTGTTCTAACTGTCAGGAAGTTTCTCCTTAGTTCTAGGTTGCTTCTCTCCTTGCTTAGTTTTCATCCGTTGCTTCTTCTCCTGCCTTCAGGTGCCTTGGAGAATAGATAAAATACAGATAAGAATGATAGATCTGGGGTCCAGGCACACCCGCTTCTGTAGAACTGCTGAGTAACTATGAGAAAGGGTAGGATCAAATAAAGTAATTTCAGGAATGGCTGGCCCATGGGTTTGTTTGTTTTTTATCTTCACATTGAATAGATCTTGCTAATCCTTAATTCATCCCGCAGATTCCCTTTGAAGATCTGTTATAAAGAGATTGTGTGTAAGCATTTTTCTGTGCAATCAGTTATTGGGATATAATGTGATTCAGCCTGTTGACCTTTGGCTGAAGGCAAGGCATTTATTGCCTCTCTTATCTAGAGATATGAAGTAGCACAATCACACAGCTTTCTCCCTGCCTTTCCCCCGTGGCGAAACAAATTGGCACCAGTTCTTGAAAAGGGTTACTTTGCACACAGAAGCTTTTGGTGGTACGACCTGGGTGGTATATGGGTAATGAACCAGTTGAAATGACACTTGGGCAGCAATAATCAAATGCACAGGCATAGAATAGGTGGTACCTGGCTTAACAGCAGCAACTGTGAGAGTGATGATGATGATGATGATGATGAGGAGGAGGAGGAGGAGGAGGAGGAGGAGGAGGAGGAGGAGAAGGAGAAGGAGAAGGAGAAGGAGAAGAAGAAGAAGAAGAAGAAGAAGAAGAAGAAGAAGAAGAAGAAGAAGAAGAAGAAGAAGAAGAAGAAGAAGAAGAAGAAGAAGAAGAAGAAGAAGAAGAAGAAGAAGAAGAAGAAGAAGAAGAA
>NW_015400539.1:8555-12531 GCF_001527695.2 Protobothrops mucrosquamatus
CTCTGAATGTTGGAAAGCCTTTGTGAAGATTCGATGCCAAAAACCCGTTTGCTCCCGAGGGGAATTACAAATACCGCTTGCACACGAAGGGACGGGACGCCATGAGGAACAGCGGAAGGCACCCTAATTTATCGCTAGAGATGATAGAGTTATTTATATAGAGGTTTTAAAAAAAAAGAAAAAGAGAAAAAAAGAAGAAAAATAATAATAATAATAATAAATCTTATAGATATATATATAAAAAATATATGTATTTTTTATGGTGATGAACATGGCTCCCCAGAATGCTGACTCAGAATCTATGCAAGTCCAAGAGCTTCCTGGCATTCAGCTCCAGAAACCCGGAATGGAGCCCGGGAGCAAAGAAGAGACTGTAAGCGAAGGATCCATAGACAGTATCCCGATACGGCTATGGGTGATGCACGGCGCCGTCATGTTTGGCAGGGAATTTTGTTACGCCATGGAGACAGCTTTGGTGACACCCGTATTGTTACAAATTGGTAAGTCCAATTGGTGCCGGGCATCCTTAGGAGAGGGGTCGCTGGTGCTCTCTGAGCTGGGTGGTTTTCTTCCAGACGTTTCACGACCCAACTAGGGAACATCATCAGTGCTAGTAAGGAGTGGAGTTTGCGTAGAGGAGGAGGAGGACTGTGGAGTCCTTGGTGCTCTCTGAGCTGAGTTTTTTTCTTGCAGATGTTTCATGACCCAACTAGGGAACATCATCTGTGCTAGAAGGGAGGGGAAGTTGCAAAGAGGAGGAGGAGGAGGAGGACTGTGGGGTCCATGGTGCTCTCTGAGCTGGGTTGTTTTCTTGCAGACGTTTCATGACCCAACTAGGGAACATCATCAGTGCTAGAAGGAACTGGGTTTTATGGAGTAGAGACGAGGAAGAGAAGGAGGACGAGGAAGAGAATTGTGGGGTGCTTGGTGCTCTCTGAGCTTGGTTGTTTTCTTGCAGATGTTCATGACCCAACTAGGTAACATAATCAGTGTGAGAACGGAGTGGGTTTTATGGAGGAGGAGGAGGAGGAGGAGGAGGGTGAGGTCCTTGGTGCTCTCTGAGCTTGGTTGTCTTCTTGCAGATGTTTCATTACCCAACTAGGGAACATCATCAGTGCTGGAAGGGACTGGGTTTTATGGAGTAGAGAGGAGGAGGAGGAGGAGGAGGAAGAAGACTGTGGGGTCCTTGGTGCTCTCTGAGCTGGGTTGTTTTCTTGCAGATGTTTCACGACCCAACTAGGTAACATTATGAGTGCTAGAAGGGAGTGGGATTTGTGGAGAGGAGGAGGAGGAGGAGGACAACTGTGGAGTCCTTGGTGTTCTCTGAGCTTGGTTGTTTTCTTGCAGACATTTCATGACCCAACTAGGGAACATCATCAGTACCAGACGACAATGGGGCTTGCTGTCTTTTGATATACTAGAGGTGGTTTCTTGATGCTGTGTGAACTTGGTGGTTTTCTTGCAGATTTTTAATTATCAGTGCCCTGATGATGTTTCCTAGTTTGAGTAATGAAATGTCTGTAAGAAAACCACCAAGTTCACCCTCCGTTTCAAATCTTCTCCTTCATTGGCATCATTGGGAGAGGTTGACAGGTTCCTGATCTTGAGATCCATGGAGCTTCTGGCCCTCTTGAAGCTTTCTCAGTTTTGATGAAAGGGGTAGCCCAAAAGCACCAGACACGTGGTCATCACTGTGTAAGATTGCCCTTCAACCCAGAAGCATTGACGAGATTGTGAGATGACGGGTTCCTCGCTTTGAGGTCCACGAAGCTTCTGCCCTTCTTGAAGCATTCTTCACCTTGGTCAAAAGTGATACCCAAGAGGTATCTAATATGTGGTCTTCGCTCTATAACAGTGATGGCGAACCTTTTAGAGACTGAGTGCCCAAACTGCAACCCAAAACCCACTTATTTATCGCCAGGTGCCAGGTGGACGTGGCCTACTGGGTAGGCGTGGCTGTGGTGGTCACGGCAGACTGGGTGGGTGTGGCCAAGGTGGACATGGTCACCTCGATGTTGCTCATGAGGAGGGATGCCTGTGGGGGCCGGGCAGGGTTGGGGGAGATCCAAGGGGTCTCTGGCAGTGGGCAGGAGGCTCGTCCTGCGGAATGAGGGGAGGCGAGGCAGGGCAGGGGTGCCATTGTCGCAGGGCAAGGCGATGCAGGAGCCGGGGCAGCTGCTGCCTGACACCATCGGCCCCCGCACACAGAGGCCAGCGAGCGCATGGGGGCTGACAGTGTCCATCAGCAGCCACAGCTTGCCGGCCCCTCGACCGGCGCACTCTGGGGCTCTGCAGCCCACTGCCAGCAGTTCAGAGAAGCCGCCTCTGAGCTGGATGGATGGCCGACAGCTGAGGAGGCGATGCAGTGGGTCGTGCCCAGGAAAAGGAGAGCATGCGAGGTCAGGAGGGATGGGACGGGGGGAGGGAAACCAGCCGTGCTGGGATGCATCCGGCCAAGTGGGACTTCGGCAAGTTAGCGGGGGGCTGGTTGAAGAGGGACAGTTGCCATCTCCGGGGCATGACGCGTATGCCTACAGAAAGGGCTCTGAGTGCTGCCTCTGGCACGCGTGCCATAGGTTCACCACCACTGCTCTATAAGGTTGCTCTTCAGCTCAGAAACATGGATGTTGTACATCAGCGGTTCTCAACCTATGGGTCGCGACCCCATTTGGGGTCGATTGACCATTTCACGGGGGTCGCCAAGCAAGGCTGTCCGCCATTTTTTTCCCCTTTTCCGGCGGGTGCCTTACCTCCCTTGAGCTGGGCCAGCTGGTGGTCGGCCTGCTCCGTCTCTGCCGCTTGCCAGCTACGCCTCGGCTGGCGCAGGGGGCGGAACCACGCATGCGCGGCGCTCCCGGGCAAGGAAAGTCCTCGACTTACGACCGGTTGAGTAGTCCTCGACGTACGACCAGTTTAGTCCTCGACTTACGACCGATTTAGTCCTCGACTTACGACCGGTTGGGGGTCGCGGCATTAAAAAGGTTGAGAACCACTGTTGTACATGATTGTGGGAGGGTGACAGATTCTTCACTTCTGGTCTTCACGAAGCTTCTGGTCTTCTTGAAGTGTTCTCACCTTTGGTGAAAAGTAAAGCCGAGGACCATCTGCTACGTGGTCTTCACTCTGTAGGGTTGCCCATGTGAAACAGCAGGCATGTGGTCGTTTTCCAAGCTAGCGTGGTGGGATCCTGTAGGAAACCTGGTGCTGATGTAAACAACTCAAGTCAGCAAACATATCTAATAATGCTTCTTCCTCCTGTTTACCCCATGACAACAACCCCATGAGGGTGGTTGACCTGAAAGAGAGTGGTCCAAGGTCACCCACTTGGCTTTTATGCCTAAAGTGGGACTAGAACTCACAGTCTCCTGGTGATTGGCCAATAGCCATCCAGATGGTTTTCATGTCTAAGGCGGGACTAGTACTCTTAATCTCCCGGTGATTGATCCAAGGTCACCCAGGCTGGCCTTCATGGCTAAGGTGGGACTACAATTCACAGTCTCCTGGTGATCAACACAAAGTCGCTCAGCCAAGATGCGGGACTGTCTCCTGGTGGCAATTCAGTTGCCAAGCATCTGAATTTTGATCATGTGACCACGGGCACGCTGCAACAGTTATTAAGTGTAAACAAATGGTCATAAGTCACTTTTTTTAGTGCCGTTGTAAGCTTTGAGCTATCACTAAATGAACTGTTGTAAGTAGAGGACTACTTATATACATTTTTAAAAGAATATATGCTGTCTCCTGGTGACTGGCCCAAAGTCACCCTGCTGACTTTCATGGCTAAGGCGGGACTAAAACTCACTGTCTCCTGGTGATTGGCCCAAAGTCACCCTGCTGACTTTCACGGCTAAGGCGGGACTAGAACTCACCGTCTCCCGGTGATTGGCCCAAAGTCACCCTGCTGACTCATGGCTAAGGCGGGACTAGAACTCACTGTCACCT
Source organism: Protobothrops mucrosquamatus (assembly GCF_001527695.2). Classification (NCBI taxonomy): domain Eukaryota; kingdom Metazoa; phylum Chordata; class Lepidosauria; order Squamata; family Viperidae; genus Protobothrops; species Protobothrops mucrosquamatus. The sequence goes on from NW_015400539.1 coordinate 12,498, forward strand.
GGTGATTGGCCCAAAGTCACCCTGCTGACTTTCA
>NW_015400539.1:13365-14708 GCF_001527695.2 Protobothrops mucrosquamatus
GAACTCACTGTCACCTGGTGATTGGCCCAAAGTCACCCTGCTGACTTTCATGGCTAAGGCGGGACTAGAACTCACTGTCACCTGGTGATTGGCCCAAAGTCACCCTGCTGACTTTCATGGCTAAGGTGGGACTAGAACTCACTGTCTCCTGATGATTGGCCCAAAGTCACCCTGCTGACTTTCATGGCTAAGGCGGCAGGACTAGAACTCACCGTCACCTGGTGATTGGGGCAAAGTCACCAAAGTCAATTTTTTTAAGAGTTTATATGCTGAACAATCTCTTTTCTCCTTTTTTAATTTGTAGAAACAGTCCCACGGGTTTGTTTCCTAGAGAAACCGAGATGAAACATTTCCGTAGACCTCAGAGGCCCTTCCTTCTCCTGAAGAAAGCCAACAGCTGATAGGGAATCACTCCAGATAACAAAGTACCACAGCTACTTTTTCCTCCCTATCCTATCAGTGTAATGCTCTATTTGCTATCTCTCCCAAGAGATTACGCTTTCGAAACTACTGCAATCCCAGTTCTTTTTTTTTTTTGTAAAGTTTTCATCGATTTTTCCCCCGTACAATTCAATAGTACTTATTCAACAAACGTGTTGTCTGAGTTTATCATTCACTAGTACAAATTTAATTCCTAATGCTTGATTTTTTTTTCTCCAGCCATTGATAAAATAAGTCCCAAGTTTGAAAGAATTCTGTTTCTTCTTTTTCTTTCAACCTCATAGTAAGTCTATCCATTTCCGCACATTCTAGTTTTTTTTTTTTTTAATTATCTCTTCCTCTGGTGGTGTTTCTTCCTTTTTCCAGTATTGTGCGAATATGTTTCTTTGCCGCTGTTATCCCATGTAAAATCAAGGACATACTTTGTAAAATCAAGGACATACTATTGTGCAAATATGTTTCTTTGCCGCTGTTATCCCATGTAAAATCAAGTACATACTTTTCTGGCATTATACCTAATAAAAAACAGTTCAGGTTTAAAAATCTACGTGCTTTCTCAACATCTTTTCTAGCTAAGTATGTATTTTTGTTCAGTACCTCTTTGCTTTAAAACATGTCCACCGTACATGATGATAAGTTTTTATTAACTTTGAAAATGGAAGATGAACAAGTTAAAGAAACAATGATAAGATGGGCAAAAAAATTTGGATATAATATAAAATTAGAAAGATGGCAAAGCTTATGGGAAAGAAACTATAAATTGACAATGTCAACTTCCTATAAAGAAGATTTCTATAAAACGTTTTATAGATGGCACTTGCCACCAGCAAGATTAGCGAAAATGTTTATGTCAGATAGGTGTTGGAAATGTAAACATAAGTCAGGCACGTATTATCATGTTT
>NW_015400540.1:0-1448 GCF_001527695.2 Protobothrops mucrosquamatus
CTTGGGGTTAATCTGGAAGAAGGAACTATGAACTCTTCTGTCTCCCTGAGTGAAGTCAAAGTCAACACCAAGCTGGAGAAAGCGAGAGTCTTCTTTGAAGGACAAAATAAAGTTTTATGGTGACTTTAGAGGTCACTACTGTGTGGTTGGTTGCCCCACCAGTCAGATGACTCACTTTAAGAGACAAGCTTAAACTTTTCCCCTTCTTTAGAGGAGTCATAATTCCATGTTTTGCCTGGTTGTAAGAAGTGAGATGCCAGAGCAAAAGACTTTCAACTTGATACAGAGAATAAAAAGGTGGATAATCTTTTATGGAAAAAATAAATTAAGAAGAGATTGCTTTTGGCAAATAGAGCATTTCAGAATTATACCATTATCTATCTCTTTGGGGCAACATAAATCGTACCTTGAAACAATATGTAAAAGTGGATACAACTATATCATGAATTCCCTAAATCACATACTCCTGATGTAACCCCACAAAACAGATTTGGTTTCATCTTTGACTTCTGTTGTACTTCTCTTGTTGGCCTACTCCAGGGGTAGTCAACCTTGGCTCTTTTATGACTCGTGGACTTCAACTCCCAGAATTCCTGAGCCAGCTGGCTCAGGAATTTATTTATTTTATTTATTTGATTTGTATCCCGCCCTTCTCCTTACCGGACTCAGGGCGGCTGACAGCCTTATAAAACCAATATTACAGTAGATATCAATTTAAAACCAGATTAAAAGGAAATATTTGCAATGGCCTAATAATTAAAATTTCCCTTAAAAACCCCACTAAAATTCCCTAGGCCAATCCTGCTTGTTGGAAAAGCCATGTCTTTAGGGCGCGGCGGAAGGAGGGGAGATCTGGGATCACCCGGATCTCTGGGGGTAGTTCGTTCCAGAGGGTGGGGGCTCCCACCGAGAAGGCCCTCCCCCTGGGGGTCGCCAGCCGGCACTGTCTGGCTGACGGCACCCTGAGGAGACCCACTCTGTGGGAGCGTATCGGCCGATGGGAGGTAATCTGCGGCAGAAGGCGGTCTCGGAGATATCCAGGTCCGATGCCATGGAGCGCTTGTGTCTCTGGGAGTTGAAGTCCACGAGTCATAAAAGAGCCAAGGTTGACTATCCCTGGCCTACTCCATGCTGTCTCCAAGTGGAGCCCCCTTACCTGTGGGACCTTGAAGATGCTGAAGATAGAGGCCATCTGCCTTGAGGATTTGGGGTTGAGACCTCCAATGACAGAGAGCAGAGGGTCCTGCCAGTCACATTTATAACCTGGAACTGTTTGGCCTCGTGTGGAAAGCAGGGAGAGGCTGAAAAATGAAATCCTTATCTCAGCCTGGCAATTTTCATAGAGGTGGAACCCGAGGGTGATGTTGGGCAGGAGAACCACATCTTTGTTGACCTCTCTGACCGCAAACACCAAGGCCATGAAGTGCTGGTAATTCTTGCATATGAAT
>NW_015400540.1:4277-6152 GCF_001527695.2 Protobothrops mucrosquamatus
TCTGGCATGATCTGTTTTTGACAAACCCATGTTGGCTTTTAGTAATGACTTTGTTTGCCTCTAGGTGTTTGCTGATTCGTTGTTTTATTATCTTTTCCAGAATCTTCCCAGGTATTGAGGTCAGGCTGATAGGTCTGTAATTTCCTGGATCCATTTTTTTTCCTTTTTTGAAGATGGGAACTACATCAGCTCTTTTCCAGTCCTCTGGTAGTTCCCCAGTGCTCCAAGATCTTTGAAAAATATAATTCAGTGGTTCCTTATATGCTTTAGCCTCCAGTCCCCTGATCATCTTTGTTGCTTATGTTTTATGTAGTTTGTCATCTTCCTAATGAAGAGTTGTGGAAAGACTGAGAATTCCTGCCTGTGTTAAAAGCTTAGCTCTTCATTGAGAAAAGCGCCAAGCAGTGAATGCTCCAACACTGGAAGTTTTTAAGAAGAGACTGGACAGCCATTTGTCCGAAATGGTGTAGGGTTTCCTGCCTGAGCAGGGGGTTGGACTCGATGACCTCCAAGGTCCCTTCCAACTTTATTATTATTAATTTCAACTCTAGGAGGAGATTGCAAGTACCACTATAGTAGTAGTAGTAGTAGTAGTAGAAGTAGTAGTAGTAGTAGTAGTAGTAGTAATAATAATAATAATAATAATAATAATAATAATAATAATAATAATAATAATAATAATAATAATAATAATAATAGAGTTTGAAGGGACCTTGGAGGTCATCTAGTCCAACCCCCTCCTCAGGCAGGAAACCCTATACCACAAATATTTCTAAAAGGAGTCCCTGAATCCAACACAAAGCTAACAAGTCTAGCCCACCAGAAGAAACTTACACATAGCTACTAGGAAGTCGATGTGGTTTTTTCTTAAAGTCTAGGATTTGGGATGAAATAATAGTTATGAGGAACAAATTCCCACCAATCATGACATCGCCAGACTTGTAATGATCCCAATTTTCCCGAATCTGGAAAGGACTTGTCAACACACAGTTTGTTGGCCTGCTCTTAGCAGTCAACGGAGGCAGGAGCCAGAAAAGCAGCAGAAGCAGGAGATGCAACACCGTCATCCTTGTCATCTTCCCTCCTAGATCAGAAATCAAGGTTTGTGCAGAAGCTGAACTGCAGGGAGCACTTGAAATCACAGCACCCTTTCAACAACATGGAGACAGACCATACCACCTAGATGGCCTCAGGACAAATTTATATCAATCATGCTTCCTCTTACTGGGGTTTGGGCTGTGACCAAAGAGAGAAATCAAGGCCAGCTGAGTCTCACCAAAATCAGAAGTTAGCTCTGCAGGAGGAGGTAAGCTGACATGCTCTACCTTCACTGAAGAATTCAGAGCATGTTTTTAAAGCATATTTTACCTTGGGATATTTTTGTGGGTTGAAATCCCTGGGTGATACATGAAGAATTACTGTTCTTCTGATAATTGCGGGGAAGATTAACATCCTACCCACTTAACAATAGCTTGTCATACACCAGAAAGGGGGAAACGTGTTTGTGTCTCTTGTTATTGATCCAAGGAGCAGATAGACTTGAGGGTCAAGGGTGCAGGTGGTATTCGGTCTACCTGAAACTGAGCACCTGTGCCCAAGATGGAGTCTGGCCTGACTCAAAGTTTGTTTGGAAGCATGAATGTTAATGAGGCAGAGTGACACATGACAATCAGTTATATCCTAGTAAGTGTGATCAATCGTACCAAAGTTGAATGGAATGACTGGTTTATTTAAACCCCCATGGCAGGAGATGGAATTCGAAACTAACTTCTCCCATAGATCTTAACAATAGGATGAAGGATCTCACAAGATGTTAGGCTAATTTAGACTCTACGGGAGTGTTGCCTAACAACTAGTTGGAGCCAGAAACGTTTC
>NW_015400541.1:0-1325 GCF_001527695.2 Protobothrops mucrosquamatus
AGTGGCAGTTTCAGCAGCCACATCCCTAGCATTGAGGGGACATTCAGGCAACTCCTGAATGGACAATATGTGTACAGCAGGAGCGGGATCAGGCTCCACAGTAGGTAATGGCAGCCTACTTAAAGCATCTGCATGACCCATTTCCTTACCAGGCTTATGGACCAGTGAATAGTCATAAGCTGAGAGGAAGATGGACCAATGCAGCATGCGAGGGGACAGGATATGAGGAGTTTGTTTGGAGGTAGTGAATATCCCCAGCAAAGGCTTGTGGTCAGTGAAGACCGTAAAATGGCGGCCATAGATAAAGTCATGGAACTTTTTAATGCCAGCCACCAAAGCCAAAGCCTCCCTATCAATTTGAGCATAGTTGCGCTCAGCAGCAGATAAGGTCCTAGAGTAGTAAGCCACAGGGACCTGAGTCCCATCAGCTGTCAAATGGCTAAGAACAGCGCCCACACCGTAGGGTGAGGCATCACAAGCCAGACACACTGGCAACTGCTCATTAAAATGAGCCAACACCGCATTGGATGTAAGCAAGGCTTTAACCTCATTGAAACTGGCCTCATGGACTTTGGTCCAGCACCAACACGCATTCTTGTCAAGATGTCTGTGCAAAGGTTCAGCAATAGCAGCTTTGTGAGGTAGAAAGGCATGATAAAAATTCAATAAACCCAAAAAGGCTTGCAATTCGCCCTTAGACTTGGGGCTTGGAGCCTTCTGAATACCTTTGAGCTTAGCATCAGACGGGTGAATACCCTGCGCATCTATCTTGAAACCTAGGAACTCAGTGGACTGCACACCAATCTTACATTTGTCCTGTTTTAGTTTAAGACCTGCTCTCCGGAAACAAAGCAAAACAGCCTTTAAACGCTCAGCCAGCACTTGTGGAGAGTCTCCTGCGATGAGAACGTCATCAAAATAAGGACATACGCCAGGAATACCCCTCAGGGTGTTTTCCATTACACTCTGAAAAATGCCAGGAACGACATTCACCCCAAACTGTAACCTCTTCACCCTGAAAGCTCGACGATGGGTGACAATAGTTTGGGCCTCAGCTGCAGCATCATCAACAGGCAGCTGTTGATATGCCTGAGCCAGATCAAGCTTAGCAAAAAATTTTCCCTCTTTGAGAGAAGCCAGAATGTGGCTCACTACAGGCACAGGATAAGCATGTTGCTGTAGGGCCTTGTTTAGTGTGCACTTGTAGTCAGCACAAATCCGGATGTCCCCGTTTGCCTTTAAAGGCGTTACAATGGGGGTTTCCCACGGGCTGGAATCTACAGGCTCTAGAATGCCTTGCTGGAGCAACTTGTCCAGTTCAGCGT
>NW_015400541.1:4719-6152 GCF_001527695.2 Protobothrops mucrosquamatus
ACTTATGAAAAATGAACAAAAACTAGCAGAAATGGAGGAAAGGATGGATAAAGAAGAGCAGAGAGTGGATGAAATGAACGAAAGGCTAGTCCAAGCTAACAAAGAATTAGAAACCACAGTTATCTCCTTGGAACTTGAGAAGGCTGCTCATTATTTACGGTTTCAAAATGTAGGAGAGATGAAAGGGGAAGATCTCCCAATAATAATGGCAGATATCCTAGCGGGAGCATTGGGTTAACCAGAAAGGAGATGGCCAGCGAGATGGATGAGACCTATAGAATACACACAAATTATGCAAGACGACATAACCTCCCCAGAGAAGTGCACGTTAGATTTATGAAGAAATCAATTAGGGATGAAATTCTTTTCAGGTTCAGAGATGATACAGTGGAATATCGAGGTAAACAGCTGATCGTACTTAAACAAGTACCCAAAAGAGTGAGGGACCTGAGAAGGCCTTATCAACATATAACTTCCAAATTGACAAGGAAAAATATCAACTTTAGATGGTTGACTTCGGAAGGGATTCTGGTGACATGGCAGGAGAAAAGGTTTCGCCTAGACTCAATAGAAAAAGTAGAGGAATTCTACAGGGAAAACTTTGGCAGCACGGAAGATTTAGTTGAAAGAGGGGCGAGAGAGGAAGGAAAGACACTAGTGCAAGCCATTGAAGCCAAAGGTAAACAAGTTGAGTTTCGAGAGGATATTGATGATGGGAAAAATGAAGGGAAACATGAGGAGAGTAAGTCTAAGGAAATTAAAGAGGCTAGACCGATAAGATCAACAGTGGAAAGAGGGAAAGATTTACAAAACCAAGAGTCTAGACCTGCAATAGTATTCAGATCCAAACATAGATAAGGAGGAAAAAAAATGTGTTGAATCTACATCTATCAATGTTAATGGCCTCAACTCTCCAACTAAAAGGAAGAAGTTTCTAAACAGGCTCAACAAGATGAATTTAGATATAATTATGTTACAAGAAGTCCACATTAAAAAACAACATCAATATTTATTAAATTGTCCTAAATTGGGGAATATGTTTGTGGCACTTTCGCAATATAAGAAAGGAGGAATGGTAGTATATATTAAACAAGAAATTGTGGCTAAGCAAATTTACAAGGATGAAGATGTCAGAATCTTAATAGTGGAAGTAATTTTGAATAAAACCAAAATTCTCCTGGTTGGAATTTATGCCCCGAATGAGGGGCAAAAACGTTTCTATAAGAAACTGCAAAATATTATCAGCCAGATAGAATATGATAGCATCTGCATAATGGGTGACTTCAATGCAATTGTGGATAAGAACTTAGATTATAAAGGTGGAAAGAGCAGAAAAAGAACTAGAGGAACAATACCAGATACATTTTTAAAAATGGCAGATGAGTTCAATATTCAGGATACTTGGAGAGAAAGGAATCTAGAGAAAAAACAGT
>NW_015400541.1:10809-12403 GCF_001527695.2 Protobothrops mucrosquamatus
CGGCCTGGGCACAGCACGGAAACGGCATTGGTCGCGTTGGTTGATGATCTCTGGAGGGCTCGGGATAGAGGCTGCTCCTCTATCCTGGTCCTGTTAGATCTCTCAGCGGCTTTCGATACCATCGACCATGGTATCTTGTTGCACCGGTTAGAGGGGTTGGGTTTGGGGGGCACCATCTTACGGTGGTTCTCCTCCTACCTCTCGGACCGGTCGCAATTTGTGTTGGCAGGGGGGCAGAGGTCGACCTCGAGATGCCTCACTTGTGGGGTACCGCAGGGGTCGGTCCTCTCGCCTCTCCTGTTCAACATCTATATGAAGCCACTGGGTGAGATCATCCGTGGTTTCGGGGTGGAGTTTCATCAGTACGCAGATGACATCCAGTTGTACATCTCCACCCCGGACCACCCCAACGATGCCGCGGAAGTGATGTCCCGGTGCCTGGAGGCCGTGCGAGTCTGGATGGGGAGGAACAGGCTTCGACTCAACCCGTCCAAGACCGAGTGGCTGTGGTTTCCGGCGTCACGACATAGCCAGTTGGCTCCATCCCTGGCTATCGGGGGTGAGTCATTAGCCCCCGTGGAGAGGGCCCGCAACTTGGGCGTCCTCCTGGATACTCGGCTGTCTTTAGACGACCATATGACAGCCGTGGCCAGGGGGGCTTTTCATCAGGTTCGCCTGATACGCCAGTTGCGCCCCTTTCTGGATTGTGACGCTCTACGCACGGTCACTCAATCCCTCGTTTTTTCCCGCCTGGACTATTGCAATGCTCTCTACATGGGGCTCCCCTTGAGGTGCACCTGGAGGCTCCAGCTAGTTCAGAATGCGGCCGCGCGGGGTATCCTGGGGGCCTCTAGATACTCCCATGTAACACCTCTCCTGCGCGAGCTGCACTGGCTGCCTGTGGCCTTCTGGGTGCACTTCAAGGTGTTAGTAACAACCTTTATAGCGCTCCATGGCAATGGACCTAGTTATTTGCAAGACCGCCTCCTACCAAACACCTCCCTTCGACCAGTCCGCTCCCACAGAGAGGGCCTTCTTAGGGTGCCGTCGGCCAGACAATGCCGGCTGGCGACCCCCAGGGGGAGAGCCTTCTCTGTGGCAGCTCCTGCCCTCTGGAATGACCTACCCTTCGACCTACGTACAGTTGCGGACCTGCGCCTTTTTCGCTGAGCCCTGAAGGCCCATCTATTCCGTGCGGCCGGCCTGGCGTAGTTTGATTATGTTTTAGTGGGGGGTTTTGTATGGGTGTGTTTTTAGAACAGGCCCGTTATTTAATTTGATTTTAGAACTGCCTATATTTATCATGGTTTTTATTATCGCCTGTTCACCGCCCTGAGTCCCGTAAGGGAGATAAGGCGGTATATAAATTCAATAAATAAATAAACTAAATAAATAAACTAAATATCTACGCCTCAAGTTGCCCAGCAAGAAATTGGGACCAAAGTTCTTGGGGCCTTTCCCCATAGTAAGGATCATCAACCCAGTCACAGTAGAGCTAAAACTCCCTAAACTCTTAGGGAAAATTCACCCAGTTTTCCATTGTAGCTTGTTGAAGCCATATCGGGGCTCCACGTTAAGACCTCCTCCAAAGAAG
>NW_015400542.1:0-3605 GCF_001527695.2 Protobothrops mucrosquamatus
CATTTAGGAAGCTCACAGAAGTAGGTTGGCAGTTATATCCATTTCTAGAGGTAGAAAACAGCGTTGCAACCGGTATCCACTTATAGCATGATTTTCCATAACCTTGTCCTGTCCCCTTTTTAAATTGCCTGAAATAATGATAGCAACTGATTCCATGGATTAGCTATGCCTCATGCAAATAATAATAACAATAATAAATTCTTTGATGGGTTCTCAGTCTCTCAGGGTTTAATTTCAATGAATGATCCCAAGTTCTAAATTGTAAGACAGGCAGGAAAACATCTCTCACCAGGGCTCATAATCATGCATGATTTTATATCCTTCATCATATTTCTCTGTACTTATTTTTGCTGTAAAGCTTTGCTTTAATCTTGTTGTCCTGTATTATTCCTGTACTTTTACACTTTTTTTCTGAGATGTGGTAACTAGAATTATAAGCCATATCCTAAGAGTGATACATTGTGCTTCTTTCTTTACCTGTCTCCGGGTTTATAAGAAGCTGGATTATATATGATATAAAGTAACCTAATAGCTAGCTATGATATTGTTCTTTTTTGTTGGAGTCAAAAGTAATAACACATAAGGTTGACCAAAGTAGAAGATGAACTTTACTTTGCAGTAAATTTGGGGTATGCTTGGTTCCTATTACTCATTTCTTCTTTGCTTTTAAATTTACCATTGTTCAATGATTGAACAGTTTGTACTGCCAATTATAGAGAATTTATTTTGGTCTATGATCGTAAATAAATTAACTTGAAACTTGATGCTATACATAATTTGCAGAATGGTCTTAATTTTATTCTGGAAAAAATAATTCATTTTTGAAAAAAATAGCTATATCTTAATCAATAATCCAAATATATTACAGTATGGCTATTGAGCAACATAGAAAGATGTAAAATTGATGTTAAGATGTTAAGATAAACATATTAACTATAAATCTATATCAAATATAAATGATATTAACACTTTATGTAATTTAATGTATCATTAATATATAAGGTGCCTATATGTTGGCTGAATAATATTTAAAAAATTAGATTTGCATCCTATGCTAAAATAAAGTTTGTATAAAATATAATACAGAACTAAATAAAAATTAAATAATTGGAGATAATACAAATGAACTTATCAAATCTAATTAACAAATCAAATCCACTATTGCCATCATACACCATAACAAGATAGGAAATGCCATGAAATATGGCTATGAAATAAAAAAGGGAAACGAATCATAGTGTTGTAATAAATCTACTCTATGTATCTGTAGCTTACAGAAACTAAAATGCTCTTGAGTTTGCATGCTAATAATGCAAAGTTGATATAGTTAATGTTATTTTAGGATCTTTATCTTATGAAAGTTATGGAACATAAAATCCATCAGGATATCTGAGGGATGTCTTAACTTGTGGATATAAAGTTGGAGAGTTTATAGGATGGCTATAAAGTTTACAATATAGCTTTCTCAATGTACTTCAGGGGCTGCTGAAATCTTGTATACTGTACTAACTACAGTATACTGTAACGTTTGCTGAAATCTTTTAAATGCCATAATTTTATTTTGAAATAAAATTGCTGAAGTTGTCATGTGATGTTTCTTGTTTACTACTTCAGCACCTTAAGCAGAACATAAAAATTGAATGATAAACAGAAGAAAAAAAGGAAATTATGAAAGTGTTTGCAAAATTTATACTGAACACATTAGAGTTCTAATGATACCAAATAAAATGTTCTGCTTAAAAACTGTGTTGCAGTCAAAGTCCAAGGAAAATTAAGTACAAGTTAGCATTTGTCTCCTGTCTCCCAGAAACTTCCTTGTCACTTCCTAATATTTTGAAGTGTGTAGTTCTCCAATCTGAGTGTAACTACCAAAGAAACAGACTTGTATAGCCGCCCTGGGACCAAAGGATTGTTTCAACAGGAAAAATCTGAAACTTTAAGGGTCAATTTTTTTCCCTTTGCTCTCAGCTTTTTAAGTGTCTCTTGTTATTGGATTAAAGTGACAGAGAGTTGGCCTTCAAGTATAAAAACTGGTTATGTTCTTAGAAGAAAACCAGATTTACCGAAGTGCTACCAGACCATCTTGCAATTTCTTTGAATTAAAATGAAGATGGGGAAAATGAAAAGAAAAGTAGGTTCCCCACTCCTCTTGCAGAATTATCTGGCAACTCAGAATAGACCAGAGCAAAATGTGTAAACCTGAGGGTTTTTGTTTTTGTTTCTGTTTCCAGAATAATCAGAGTAATAGCACAGCCAATACTAGATTAGAAGGTTTCACTGCACTACTGATCAGCTGTTTGGTGATAAGTTGTCTTATTCAAGTTTTGGAGACTCCTGGAAAATATAGTGGCAGTAGGGAAAGAGCAGCCAAGCTTGTGCTCCAAGCATTCAACTGTGGCACAACAAAGTGGATGGTGGACAAAGTCTGATGGCTGTATGGGCACTGATGTTTGGGAGCTGGCACTATTATTGAATCTGAAGTATGGAACAACTGCCATCTTAGAATTCATCAATTATTTGCTTCAAGGCTTTTCTGCTCTCAGTATTCAGGGAGTTGGTGATAAAATGCTGGAATGTGGATCTGCTTGTGGCAGATGCTTATGGGGATGAATATTGGATGAAAATTAGTAATTAGTAAAATTAGTATTTCAAAACATCTTGAAAATTCATGTACAATTCAAACCAGAAACTTTTTTGTTTGGGTTTATGGATAAAGCATTAGAAAAATCACATGGTATTTTATTGTTATATATGATAACAGCAGCATGACTTTTGTATGCTCAGTATTGGAAAGATCCTATGACATCCACAAGAAAGGTTAATAAAAATGACAGAATTAGCAGCGATGGCTCTGTTGATGGCCCTTGTGAGAGATAAATCACTGAACAAATTCATCTATAATTGAAAGCTCTTTGTGGACTTTTGCAGATGATGGAGAAAAATCACATTTTGATATATGGATTTGATGATTTTTAAAATTTAAAAAAACAACAACCCTTTTCTTTATTTTTAGAGTGGTGTGGTAACCGAGTGGTGAAGATGCTCACCTCCCACTTGGAAGGTTGAGAGTTCAATCCTAGGTAGTGGTGGATGTTTCTCTCCTAGGGCACAAAAATATCTGCTGCAAACTCCATGAGGCATCACGAAGGGCATCTGACCAGTCAACGTTTAGTTCCATCCAGTTGCCCTGAATCTATCCCAAATTAAGAGATTACAGGATCATAAAAAGGGAGGTTTTTTCTTTATTTTGGGAAAGGGGCATTGTATTGCAGTCTTAAACAAATAGTAGAATGTAAGTGCTCCTTATATCCTTGGAAGAAGTTGGAAGTCATTCTTTTTATATATTTTTGTTTGCCTTTCTTTTTCTTTATACTCTTTGCACTTCTATTCTTATTCTCTTCTTACTCGTGAGGGTCTGGATGGGGAGGAACAAACTCAGACTCAACCCGTCCAAGACCGAGTGGCTGTGGCTACCAGCGCCTCGGCATAGCCAGCTGATTCCATCGCTGACTATAGGGGGCGAAACTTTGGCCCCCTCGGATCGGGTCCGCAACTTGGGTGTTCTCCTGGATTCGCGGCTGACACTGGATGACCAGTTGGCGGCC
>NW_015400542.1:5017-6151 GCF_001527695.2 Protobothrops mucrosquamatus
GTTCCAGCTCGCGGGACTGGCCTAAGGGATTTTAAAGGGGTTTTAATTACTTTTAAATTGGACGTATTTAAATATTTCTTTTTAATCGATTTTTAATTAGATGTATAACATGTTAGCATTTTATCTATTGTCAGCCGCCCTGAGTCCGCAAGGAGAAGGGCGGGATATAAATGTAATTAAATAAATAAATAAATAAATACTCTTTATCTTTCTCTTTATGCTGTTTTTATGTATATGTTTCACAAAATGTAATAAAATTAGTATTTATTTGTCTGAAATGGTATAGGGTTTCCGGCTTGATCAGGGAGTTGGACTAGAAGACCTCCAAGGTCCCTTCAAACTCTATTATTCTGTTATTCCATCCCTTCCAATTCTATTACTCTGTTATTTAAAACAAGATAGTAGTCAAACAACAAGTTAGTTTTTAAAAGTATAAAAGGTGGAGAAGAAAAGGAAATTTGGTTTTTGGATGACATTAAGGCCATGATCCATAAAATAGGTGGCTCTAAAACAGTAACACAAACTGATTTAATTTTGTAAAGTGATTACTCTTTCCCCTGTGTTTAATATTTCCCATTGTATAGTATTAACAATTACAATTGGATGGCAAATTTGAAATATAATATTTGTCTAAAGGTACAAAAGAGAGAGAAACAGAGATGAGCCAATTGGTTTAGCACCATTTATTATGATATCTTCTTTTTCCATACTAAAATCCCCTTCTTCTGGTTCCCAGAAGACTGGAGTTTATTTGAATTGTTTTCTTTCCTGAATGGAAAGCCATCCTTTGTACCACCACCTTTCTGGGTTCATCTGGTCATAATTAATTTAGAAACCTTAGAGGCTTAAATTGCATGGAAGGTGTTCAACAGATTATTCAATGCAGATTTTAATTTTTAGAACAGACTTTTCAACAATAAATGAAAGTTGCTAAGGATTTTCTTCTCACTCTTTTGTAACATATGTAACATAAATTGAAAATACATTAATTAATTTATTTTGTTGTTCCACACCTATTTCTTTTCATCAAGGTTCTTTTTTTATTAAAAATGGCTTAGCTTCTTTGGTTATTATAGTAACAAAAGGGGGGAAATATAAAGGAGAAGATTATAATACTATGAAAAGCTTCACCTT
>NW_015400543.1:0-2242 GCF_001527695.2 Protobothrops mucrosquamatus
TCATCCGTTGAAACACATTCCTCAATCAAAAGCCGAGACTCTCTTCGAAGAGGCCACTCAAATCAACTGGCTTCAAAGCTCTAGTTATGCTTTTGAAGTATCTTGCAGATGTGAGTCCTTTTCTGCTGCTCCAGGAGCTGTTGTCAAAAATCCACAGTCTTGTATGTGAAGAATGTTAAGAGGGGGTAATGATATGATAGACTCTCTCTGACTCTGACATGAGTAGCTGGCCAATGAGTTTTAGCATCTCATTAAACTTTCCATAGAGTTCTTTCTGAGATATGGGCAGTCCTTGATTTACGGCCACAATCGAGCACAAACCTTCTGTCATTAAGGGAGACATTTCTTAAGTGAGTTTTGCCCTGTTTTACAACCTTTTCTTGCCTCAGTTGTCCAAGTGAATCACAGCAGTTGATAAGTTAGTAACCCAGGTGTTAAGTGAATCTGACTTCCCCCATTGACTTTGCTTGTCACAAGGTCGCAAAAGGGGATCCCGTGACCTTGGGGCACAGCAACAGGTCATAAATAGGAGCCCATTGCCCAGCATCTGAATTTTGATCACATGATCATGGGGATGCTGGAAAGGCCATCACTGAAAAACTATCATAAGTCACTTTTTTTCAGTGCCGTTTTAATTTTGAATGGTCACTAAATGAGCTGTTGTAAGTCGAGGTCTACCTATAGAATGACCTTGGTTTTCATGTACTTTGCCAAGTCCTCTTTCTTGTGTAAATGGAATACAGGTAATCCTCAACTTACAACCATTCATTTAACAACTGTTAGAAATTACAACAGCACTGGGAAAAAAATGATTTACAATCTGTTGCAACAGCCCCCATGTTGCCTGATCACAATTCAGGTGATTGGCACCCAGCATGTATTTACAATGGTTGCAGCATCCCCGGGTCATGTGATTGCCATTTGCACCCTTTCCAACTGGCTTCTGACAAGCAAAGTTAATGAGGGAAGCCAGGGACACTTACCCACCGGATGATTCGCTTAACAATGATGGGGGAAAAAAACTTTGTAAAATTGGACGAGACTCACTTAACAAACATCTTGCTTAATCACGGAGATTCTGTTCTTCATTGTGGTCATAAGTCAAGGATGACCTGTATTACACTTCTCTGTTGGTCTTGCCAACCTATTTGAGAATTCAACTCAGTTTCCCGTATTCTGAAAAGAGCCTAAAGCTGGCGTACTTGGGGGTCAGACTTCACTTTTTAATTCTGCTTGATTTGGACAAATCTCTCAACAAAGGCTGAAGAAGTACTAGGTTAAGGTTTGAAGGGGCTGACCCAAACTTATTTTTTTCCCCTTTTTAAGAATAGGTCCATGAATGCCAGCTTTTTTTCTCTAGGTCCTGCTTCTTTGTGTGGTATTGTATCTCCCTCTGCCAGCATATGTTTGCAGGTTCCACTCGCTGATTGAATCATACCTGCTGTATATATTGCTACTTTTAAATGCTATATAATTAGTTTCTATTTTGTATTTGGCTGCGTATAAATTGATTATTGACCTGATAAACAGGTTGTATAAATACTTACATACATTTTGCCAATAATGAGGGGCTTCTTTCCAGCAGCCATACTTGTCAGCCAGCTGGGTACCTCACAAAAACCAATGACTGCAATCATTCCTTCTTGCTGCTTCCCCATGGCATACTTTAAAAAAAAATCCAATCTTGAAGCAGTTCAAAATGTCTAGTCCCAGACTCTAACTGAATTGTGTTCTCTTTGCATCTCATGTATTCAGTTCCATTTAAACCAGACCAGACCTACTCCGCTGTCAGCAATGTTAGCGACCCAAGCCGATTTATTTTTGGCTTAGCTGTGATGTAGTTGAAACCAATGCAAAGCAATCTTTCTGTCTCTGTCTCTGTCTGTCTGTCTCTCTCTCTCTCTGTCTCTCTCTCTGTGTGTGTATCATGGCTCCCTTTCTCCATTGGAGGGAACTGTTCAAACATCCTTGTTGTGCTGATGAAGGTGTGGACATAATTTAACAAAAAAAACACAACCCACTATGCTATTTCTTTTGTGATGTACTTTGAAAAATATTGCTTGTGTAGGAAGCATCTACAGTGAGGCAGGATCAAACTATCCAGATGTTTTAGTCTGCAACGCCCATCATCTCTCAGCAGTGATTGTGTTGGTTATGACTGAAGACCATTTTAGTTTGAAATGTTTGAAAGGTATTCACTTGAGGAAACGTTTGAAACATTTGGTGAAAGCTGAATTAGTTT
>NW_015400543.1:7641-10823 GCF_001527695.2 Protobothrops mucrosquamatus
GCAGGACTGGCCTAGGGGTATTTTAAAGGGGTTTTAAATTAAATTTTTAGTAGAAGCGGCCAAATTTAAATAGTTATTTTTAATCTTTTTAAATTTTGTATTGTATCATTGTTTTAAACTGGCTGTAAGCCGCCCTGAGTCCTCCGGGAGAAGGGCGGGGTATAAATTTAATAAAATCTAAAATCTAAATCTAAATCTAAGGTGACAGGAGTAGCATCCCTTGCCATCTCACCAGTGTTAAAATCCTAATAAAGGATCATTGCTATCATGAGAGCAACACAGAAACATTAACTTAAAGACATATCCTGATAGTAGTTAATGTGAAGTAATGGTTAAGGTAATGGGTGATTGAGAATCTTCATCGACATAGCGGTTAAGGTGTTGAACTGGCATTGGGAGGACTCAGATTCAAGGCCATACTCAGCCATGGTAGCTTACTGAGCGACTTAGGGCCACTCAACTTAGTGTAACCTACTTCACAGACTTCCTGTTATGAGAATAAAATAAGCTGTCTTGGGCACTTGGAAGAAAGACCAGCTAACATGCATAATTGTCAACTAACACCTTATTTTGATGAGATAGCTATAATGCATCTCCCTCTGCTTTAAATGTAAAACTGAATGCAGAAGATCCAGTTTGGATCAGAATTCTAATGTTAGAATTTACCACCCTGAAGAGCAGTATTCCAAATAATCCCTCCCAGCTTTATTTTTTAACAGTGTACAGTATACTTTGCAGGTATGTCTGCCTTCAATTTGGATTGGGACTATATTTTTTAAAAAATGAATTACAGATTATATGTTTTAGCCTCCAGTCCCCTGATCATGTTGTGCAGAGAAGGGAAACAAAGATGATCAGGGGACTGGAGGCTATATATATGTTCCAATATCTCAGGGGTTGCCACAAAGAAGAGGGAATCAACCTATTCTCCAAAGCACCTGAAGGCAGGACAAGAAGCAATGCATGGAAACTAATCAAGGAGGGAAGCAACCTAGAACTAAGAAGAAATTTCCTGACAGTTAGAACAAATAATCAGTGGAACAACCTGCCCCCAGAAGTTGTGAATGATCCAATACTGGAAGTTTTTAAGAAGAGATTGGACAACCATTTGTCTGAAATGATATAGGGTTTCCTGCCTGGGCAGGGGGTTGGTCTAGAAGACCTCCAAGATCCCTTCCAACTCTGTTATTCTATTCTATCCTCCATTCATACTCAGATTAGGCCTCCATTGGTAATATATGAACACTAAAAAGATGTCAACTATTTGTTACATTTTTAAAGTAGCATAAATGGGTAGTGAATACATTACTATAAGAGTAAAAAAAAATGCTGCTCTGTAACTTTATCAATATCTCTGAAATTAACTTGGAAATATTGCCCCAAATTACATTATCCTTGTTTTTAGGATGCTCTGTCCCAAAATAGCCTGCAGCAGAAAATTGTATTTATTAACGCATGTTAACCAGACTGTTATATTTTCTTACTAAAATCAATGGCACATTTCAAAAATAGTGAGGGAAGCTCTTAAAATATCTTTGTTTTAAGGCACTAATGATTGAAAAACGTTTCATTTATGGACAGTAACACTTACTAACTTTATTGTCAAATTTGTTCTTCTAAAGAATAAAGGAACTTGGTCAGAGTCTGGTAAGGATTTATATACAATGGTAATGATATTTAAGAAAAAGCATGAATAGGATTCTATGCTGCCATCTTGTGGATTTCCACAAGAGGATTTGAGAGAGATTCTTCTGTTGAAAATGCATTAATAATTTAGAAACATTAATTATACCATAAGAATACATGTCAGCACAGCAAAAATATTATTTTCATTATATGTTAATAATCCACATGCAGCTACAATTATCCATATATGACTAGGCAGAGTTCTTTCCAACTGTTGTCTAAGCAATTCTAGTTTTCTTCACACAAATTTGTTTTCTGTGCATCACAGGGAGTAAGGATCTTGCTCATTTCAGTGTTTGTCCCATATTGTGCTCCAAAGTTCCATATGGCAAAATGGGATCTTACTCATAAAGTTCCAAGCAACAGATACTGGGGTATGTCCTGGATCAGGGGTGTTCAAACTTGGCCCTTTTATGACTTGTGGACTTCAACTCCCAGAATTCCTCAGCCAGGCACGCATGTAGAAATGCATGTAGAAATGCTCAGTTTCAATGTAAGGTAATGATGATATGTCCATTATATTAGTTCACAGCAGCATCTAGAAAGTTCATCCATGTTGCATGGATGAGTCTGCACTTAAGTCAGGAGTGGGATGAAAGTTTATGATTTCTGCTGAAATTTTGACAGAGAAGTCTGTAGGTCAGGGCACACACAAATTGCACAGTTAGAAAGGATCTCCAAAAGTTGTAAAAAAAAACACCTGTAGCTTTTTTAATAATAGAAGGGGGAAATGTGAAGCGTTAAGACTGAAATAAGGATGTGCAGTTCTTTAGATCTGAAGTGAAAAAGATTCTTTGGATTTGGAAGAAAGCATTTCAGTGTGCCTATCAATTTCTCCTTAAAAACCTGTATCCTTTCCATGGGAATTCATGGCTACTATGAGAGATCAGGAAAAGGCACAACTTCTTTAGGGAGATGCTGATAGGCTCAACAATGGCATCATGTTGGATTCACACACTGTTCCTCTGTTCAAATAGCTGAACATCCTTACTGAAGAATAATCATATTGGCCACAATTAAATCCTATTTAAATATAACTGTGTTGTTGTCGTTGTTGTTAATTGCGAAGTTGTGTCTGACCCATTGCGACCCCATGGACAATGTTCCTCCAAGTCTTCCTGTCCTCTACCATCTTCTAGAGTCCATTTAAGTTCACGCCTACTGCTTCAGTGACTCCATCCAGCCACCTCATTCTCTGTCGTCCCCTTCTTCTATTGCCCTCAATCTTTCCAGCATTAGGCCGTTCTCCAGTGAGTTCTTCCTTCTCATTAGGTGGCCAAAGTATTTGAGTTTCAATTTCAGGATCTGGCCTTCTAAAGAGCAGTCGGGGTTGATCTCTTCTAGGACTGACTGGTTTGAATGCCTTGCAGTCCAAGGGACTCGCAGGAGTCTTCTCCAGCACCATAGTTCAAAGGCCTCAATTCTTTGTTGCTCAGCCTTTCTTATGGTCCAACTTTCACATCCATACATTGCAACTGGGAAAACCATGGCCTTGA
>NW_015400543.1:11307-13791 GCF_001527695.2 Protobothrops mucrosquamatus
AAGGCCTCAATTCTTTGTTGCTCAGCCTTTCTTATGGTCCAACTTTCACATCCATACATTGCAACTGGGAAAACCATGGCCTTGACTATACGCACTTTTGTTGGCAGGGTGATGTCTCTGCTTTTTAGTATGCTGTCTAGATTTGCCATAGCTTTCCTCCCCAGGAGCAAGCGTCTTTTAATTTCTTGGCTGCAGTCCCTATCTGAGGTGATCTTGGAGCCCAGGAAAATAAAATCTGTCACTACCTCCATTTCTTCCCCATCTATTTGCCAGGAATTGAGAGGGCCGGATGTCATGATTTTGGTTTTCTTAATGTTGAGTTTCAAGCCAACTTTTGCACTCTCCTTCTTTACCCGTATCAAGAGGCTCTTTAGTTCCTCTTCACTTTCTGCCATTAGAGTGGTATCATCTGCATATCTTAGGTTATTGATATTTCTCCTGGCAATCTTAATTCCAACTTTTGATTCATCTAGCCCTGCCTTTCTCATGATGTGCTCTGCATATAAGTTAAATAGGCAGGGTGACAGTATACAGCCTTACCGGACTCCTTTCCCAATTTTGAACCAATCAGTGGTTTCATATCCAGTTCTCACTGTTGCTTCTTGACCCACATATAGGTTTCTCAAGAGACAAATAAGATGGTCTGGTACTCCCATCTCTTTAAGAACTTGCCATAATTTGTTGTGTCCACACAATCAAAGGCTTTAGCATAGTCAATGAAGCAGAAGTAGATGTTTTTCTGGAACTCCGTAGCTTTCTCCATGATCCAGCGTATGTTGGCAATTTGATCTCTAGTTCCTCTGCCTCTTCTAAATCCTGCCTGTACTTCTGGTAGTTCTCGATCCACATACTGCTGGAGTCTAGCTTGTAGGATTTTAAGCATAACTTTACTAGCATGTGAAATGAGTGCAATGGTGCGACAATTTGAACATTCTTTGGCATTGCCTTTCTTTGGAATTGGAATGTAAACTGACCTTTTCCAAGCTATTCAAAGGCTAAGTACAGCTCTTGGGACTATATGCAGTATATATGTTTCTACAAACACACACACACACATTCCAACTCCCCAAGTCTGGAGTCACCTAGACCAAAGTCAAGGTGACCATATGAAAAAAACTGACTGCAGTTCTTCAATAGGTTTTATTTAACAGAGATAGGGACATTTCCAAATGTCTGTTTGTCTCCTGTCTGTCTGTCTGTCTCACATTGATGCTTTTTTATGCCTTCATGTCCTCCTTAGTTTTAAAAGATTCCACTTTTCAGGATTTGCTGTCAAATTCTCTATCTGATTCCATTTATCCACCCCAGAAATTAAGATACGAACTGAGCTTTATATAAGCAAATTTATACCATGCTGGGTTTTTTTTAGCTCAAGAATAATTGTACATGCTCAGTTCTAAAAAAACAATAAATAACTAAGAAAACTGGAAAAATTCAGAGAAATAGGTCATTGAGAGTTAACAAAAACACCAGCTGTACCATTTAAGCAAAGCAGTTAACATGCAGTAGAAACTACAGGAGGGTGATAAAGAAACTAACAGTAACCTAACATCAGTATCTTTATTCTATTTCCATATTTTTCTTACATTATGAAGATAAGATTATGGGTATGTTTCAAGCAGTAACAAATCACTAAGCCTTATTTTATCAGTACTTTTTCTGGTAGTAAGTGTAAAACAGACATTTATCTAAAGTGCTCTTATCAAAAAGTTGAACTGTGAACACTTTTGGCATACAGTAATTCAGATCCAGCTGAGAATAATATTATAAATTGACAATTTAATTATTTTAATTCTATTCATCTTATTTATCCCTTTTTCTTTTTCCTATTGGCAAAGACAAAGACATTTTTCCTGTGAAGAAGTGTTGAGTTGGCCTGGAGCATGAGTCAGTGCAATCCATAGGCATTCCATTTTCTATATGTGTCATGATACTGCATGCACACACAGAAAAGATAGAGTTTGCAATACAAAGTTTTGCCACTTTGATGAAAGGAGCAAAATCCTGATGCTTGTTGTCTGGTATGGATAACTTTAAAAAATTTGAGGCTATTAGACCTTGAAGCTTTTGATTTGAGATTTGGGTGGCATGCTTATCTGTGGTATGACAAAGTAAAATTAAAAGTTAATTCTGAAGAGGGAGTCAAGCTATTCTCCAAAGTGCCTGAAGGCAGGACAAGAAGCAATGGATGGAAACTAATGAAGGAGAGAAGCAACCTAGAACTAAGGAGAAACTTCCTGACAGTTAGAACAATTAACCAGTGGAACAACCTGCCTCCAGAAGCGGAGAATGCTCCAACACTGGAAGTTTTTAAGAAGAGACTGGACAGCCATTTGTCTGAAATGGTATAGAATTTTCTCTCTTGGACTTGGTTCCATAACATGGTCACCACAAACTCTGGATGCTTCCAATTGGATTTAATCAGGAGGAACCCACAAATAAACTAAATACAAGTCATTTTTTTCCAGTTTATTCCATTTGATT
>NW_015400544.1:0-3116 GCF_001527695.2 Protobothrops mucrosquamatus
TTTAATAATTTCTCGGCAAATATTTTAAAATTCTCTACACATCAAATCCATAGTTGTTATACTGATTGTTTTAAAAATATTTTCAAAACGTGTTTGTTTTTCTACACAGGATACTTACCTACCATTGTTTTGATATAACTGCATATAACCTATGTCTTTTTTTTTTTTTTTGGTGCTTTGTGCAACATTCTGATTACAATGCAATGCATCCAAAATGCAACATTCTCAAATATATCCTGAATGGTGAATTTTGGCACTTTGATGGAGGAGAAATCTATGCAGATTTCTTTTAAATTTCAGTTCAGGATTTCCTTAATTCTGAACAAAAAAAAACCATCCTTAATTAATGCTTACAAAAATAAAAGCTTTTATTGTAATTTTCACTGCAAGGTCACTCAGTCCAGAGATATATGACTGCAGCACAATATGCTTATCAAAAATAAATAGGCACGTAGTTGAAAATAAAGCAGGATTGTGGAACTGAACAACAGAAGCAGTGATTGTAGGATAATGGGAACTATAATTCAATAATGTTTGAAGGATTACATTTTCTTCACTCACCTGAAATAAACCAGTTTGTGCTTTCCCCAAAGATGTGGGCAATGTATATTTTTAAATGAAGCAACTTTGAAATTCAGTTACCATGTGCATATTATTTTCCTATCTCAGAGATATTGTCGTGGGTATGCAGAGTTATTACTATTATTATTATTATTAGTATTATTAGTATTAGTATTAGTATTAGTATTAGTATTAGTATTAGTATTAGTATTAGTATTGTTGTTGTTGTTGTTGTTATTAAATTATCTTTTCATTGGGGTGTGCTGACTTTTTTTTAATACTCTGGTGAAATTCTAAGAGTTCTAGACAAAGATGAAAAAGCAAAATAAATATTAACTGTTCAGAAGGAAATCCGAGCAATCCTAGCCTTGTTTTGCTTTAAATACATTGTTCCATGAAGTTACAAGTAGTCCTCATTTAGTGACTGCAACCTGAGCTGGAAACCCGGTCTTTAAACAAAGCAGTTGCTAAGTGAAAAATCATGTGACCACAACTGTGCTTACAATTTTACTTTGCTTTTTAGCATCAGAACCCCAAACAGCCAGGTTAATCCATACAGAGAAGAGATTCTGGCACTCCACTCACAAGGAAATCGAGCAAAAGGGCCCCTTTCATTCCCTCTCCTGTCCTTTGAAATGGTCACACAGACACTGGGATAATAGGAAGAAGAGAATTGTTGTTTGTATTTTTATCCACTGAGAAAAAGGGATTACAAGAGAGTAAGCAGGCACACAATGAGCAACACACATGCAAAGGAATGTCCTCCAGCTGTCTGTCTAGCCAACCTCTTAGGAGACAAACAAAAGACTTTAGTGTGAAACTGATTCAGGTTTTGTCCATTTCAAGAAGCAGCTGCAGGCTAATTAAGGTCACAAAGTCGAGCTTGTTAACTTGTGATAAGTATTTTTTTAGGGACAACCTGGGCTGGGCAGAAAAGCAGCCCAGGAAGAGATAGAGAAGAGAAAAAAGAGTCAGGCATAGGACAACATGTACTATTAACTGCAATGGTGAACATCTAATTGAAAGATGCTACAAAGCTTATAAATGCAGACATTGGTCACAAAGTTAACTTTTCATCAGTTTTGTCATTGCAAACGATCGCTGTCCCGAGAAGTCTCAAAACAAGGACAGCCTGTGCATGACTATTTAGAATTTGTGATTTATAAATGGCATTCTAAAATGGAAGCTCTGATCTAAACAACGTAAGAGATCAGGAGAATATTCTGTATGGACTAACTGTTCTTCCTGAACATTGCTAAAAGATGACAAAACTCATTTCCTTCTATGGGGTACCTGTGTGAAACTGCCGGCCCGTGGGCCGGACGTGTCATGTGGAAGCCGCACCCACCCCATTGACGGCAATGGCAAAACCAGCCCGATAGGTTGCACGACGTCACGTGATGTCGCAGGTTTGACATGTCTGCATGGATAAGGGGGGGAAATGCATTTATTTTGTTCATTGTATTTATCAAGGCTT
This sequence comes from Protobothrops mucrosquamatus, assembly GCF_001527695.2. Lineage (NCBI taxonomy): Eukaryota > Metazoa > Chordata > Lepidosauria > Squamata > Viperidae > Protobothrops > Protobothrops mucrosquamatus. The sequence goes on from NW_015400544.1 coordinate 2,039, forward strand.
TGCTTGTGCCATCACAATGCAGAGAAGCCGCCCATTGTAATTCATCAGATTAAATATGGGCTCAGTTTCCATGAATTATTGTTTCAGTTGCATTCCGTATTCAACTCTTCTTAGTTCCGTGATTAAGCAAAATCCCAGCATTCCAAATAGTACTGAGGACACTAAGAGAGAAAACATGATTATAGCACTCAAGCTATCAAATCTCAAAATTTGCTGGTGACAAAAACCGCTGGAAGAATTAGAGAATAAAAGAAATAAAAAGCAATTCTCTTACTGAGTTTGCAGTTGACCTAATCAGATGAGTTTCTAATCAAGAGATGGCGTATCATTCCTTTTAAACAATTTTAAAATAGTTTTTAATTTATTATCACAACTCTAACTTGGAATTCTACATTGGGTTCACCAATTTTGCAAAGAGTTCCATTAGTCACTAACACGGTATCAGCTATTTGTTCATCATCAAACAAACTAGTTTTAAAGAGTTAAGAGCAGTATTTTTAGAGGAACGTTTTTGCTAAAGTACCTGTCCCGATATAATGAATACCCATGCCAAATGATATAACCTCTTATTATATTTAACCTCTCCCTTTCATCATGGAAACTAAGCAAGTAAGTCTAATATGTAATTTATACGGGGTTATTCACTTTAATCAGTCTAGTAGCCTGGAATCATAGATTACATATATACAAGAATACACACAGAAAAAGAGAGTTTCTCAGTTTGTCAGGAATTCCCTGTCTACAAAAATAGTGATCATGATGATGATCATCATGACCATAATGATTATGATCATGAGGAGGAGGAGAAAGAGGAGAGCAAGGTAGAATATTTTAGTAAAGGTGGAATTGAAAAGATAATTAATTTGCTTTATGACGTCACTCCTCAGGGTGCCGTCAACCAGACAGTGCCGGTTGGCGACCCCCAGGGGGAGAGCCTTCTCTGTTGGAGCCCCCACCCTCTGGAACGAGCTGCCCCCAGAGATCCGGTTGATTCCGGATCTCCCCTCCTTCCGCCGCGCCCTCAAGACATGGTTGTTTCAGCAGGCAGGACTGGCCTAGGGACATTTTAAATTGGTTT
>NW_015400544.1:3463-6150 GCF_001527695.2 Protobothrops mucrosquamatus
GACTGGCCTAGGGACATTTTAAATTGGTTTCTAATTAATTTTAAAATATGAATAGGCCTATTGAATATATCTTTTAATTGATTTTAAATTTTGTAGATTTGTATCGATTGTTCTGTTTTTAATTGGCTGTAAGCCGCCCTGAGTCCACTAGGAGAAGGGCGGGATATAAATGCAATAAACTTGAAACTTGAAACTTGAAACTATTAAAAATTATGACTAATCATAATCACCCATAACAGCAGCTATTTTTGGAGGAGGGCACACAACTTTCTCCTAACTTTGCATATGGCCCCACCAGCCAAGAACCACACAGGTATTCCTTGACTTACAATAGTTTGTTTAGTGACTGTTCAAAATGACAACGGCACTGAAAAAAGTGACTTATGACCGTTTTTCACACTCACAACCATTGCAGCGTCCCAAAGTGACGTGGTTTCAGATGCTTGGCAACCAACTCATATTTATGACAAGTGCAGTGTCCCTGGGTCATGTGACCGCTTTTTGCAACCTTGGGTCAAGCAAACTCAATAGCAAAGCCAGATTCACTTAACAACCGTATTACTAACTTACAGTAACTGCAGCGATCCACTTAACAACAGCAGGGAAGGTCATAAAACAAGGCAAAATTATCACTTAACAAATGTGTCACTTAGCAACAGAAATTTTGGGCTCAATCGTGGTTGTAAGTCAAGGACTACCTACAACTGTTCCTGATGCAAGAAAATTAGATGAGAAGTTGAGAAGGTGATACCCTAGTCCAGGGGTAGGCAACCTTGGCTCTTTTGTGACTCGTGGACTTCAACTCCCAGAATTCCTGAGCCAGCCATGCTGAGGGGAAAGGGAGAGGTTTCCAAGCTGAGCCATGCTGGCTCAGGAGTTCTGGGAGTTGAAGTCCATGAGTTATAAAAGAGCCAAGGTTGCCTACCCCTGCCCTAGTCTGATGCAAAATAAGAGACAGGGTAAAAGTAGTAAGAAACTGATACCCTTCTCACCAGATGCCACCGAAATGGAAAAGTCAATGAGTAAACTGGAATGGCAACCCACACACCCACAACTAAAGTAAAAACCCAAAATGTAGCCAGCTCAGAAGACGGCTATCATGGGAAACCACTAAGCTGATTACTGGCTTTTTCTTCTAGCACAGGATGCCTTAAATTATAAGTGGAAGTGGTTTAAATATAAGCCTGCCTTAACAACCCCTGCTATCTATGTGGGGTGTGTGCGTGTGTGCAAAAACACATACCTAAAGGAAACACATTACAGAAGCCAGACTTAATCCCTGTCTCTATTAGCAATTTTTAATGAAATCTGAACACTTTCCCCTTAATTAATAACCCTATTCTAATAGCCTTTTCTTCAGTAATTAGGAAAAATAATGACATCCAAGGGGAATGCACACATTTCTGATGAGACCACTGCAAAAAAAAAAAAAAAGGCTTGCCTTAATTAATTTTTTTCACAGCAGCAGCTGGTTTTTTTCTTTTTAACAATAAGGTGCAGGGATTTCCAACACTAAGTAGCTGTTTCATCAAAGTAGACAGCTAGCAAGGAAGCTGGAAACATTTGATTAAAAGTAAACAGATTTGGAAATGTGTCATTAAAAGCCAAAAATGACTTTTAAAACTCTGGAGTAACTGAGGTGCTGCCCCCTTTTTTCTAAAACAAATAAATGATAGCAAAACAGCACAAAAATCGTTATGAACGTTGAGAAATGTCAAGAATTTTATGCCAGGGTCAGAGTACCAAAAAGCATTATTTATCTGCAAAAAGAATATATACTTTGCCAAAAAATAGACCATTTTTAGGACTATAGCAATTAAATAATGCCAATGTTTCTAAAACCTATGGCAATCTACTGAGATTTTGTCCTTGCAGACTTAAATGTTGACCACCATCAGAAAGCTAAGATTAAAGTTATTCAGCACTGGGAGGCAAGTAATTCATTTTGACAACAATGTATAGACCAACCATTTTGCTGTTGTTTTATATTCACTGGCACCCGACATTTCCTATCTGTGTTGACCAAAGCAAGTTAACAAAAAGAGCAAAGGCCAAGGAGAATGTTTCAAGATAACATTCTTATTTGTCTGTGACATAATTGAACAAGGATAGCCATTTAATTGCCGTTTTTATCCTTTTTATTATGTGCTTTGAGTGTATCCCTTCTTGTTTTATACTGTTTAGTTTTTGTTCTGTTGCAGTGTTATAGCTTTTGGGTGTACCATTTTGACTTGGAAAGGCATATTCTGAGGCATATTTCCCTTCAAATCAAAAAGCAGAACAACCCCCCTCCCCCAAAAGAGAGAGAGAGAGAGAGAGAGAGAGAGAGAGAGAGAGAGAGAGAGAGAGAGAGAAAGAAAGAAAGAAAGAAAGAAAGAAAGAAAGAAAGAAAGAAAGAAAGAAAGAAAGAAAGAAAGAAAGAAAGAAAGAAAGATGAAATAAAACAGCATTAGTGCTTATTTCAATCTGATGTTCAGGGATATGAAGGATGCAAAAAGAAGGAATAGCATTATAAAAAGGGGGAAATGTAGGATTTAGAAAGTTTATATTAAATTCCAGTGCCTATGGAGATTCTCAGTCATCCAAGCTTCTTGGATAAGAAGCAAAATGTCTTCAAAGAAAAACAAAAAAGTCCAGTTGCCTCTTGAAAAAACACCTTTGGGACATTAAATTCCAGTGGTAGCAAC
>NW_015400545.1:0-2148 GCF_001527695.2 Protobothrops mucrosquamatus
AACATCTTGTGTTGCGCTTAACCTCAGAGTCCAGAACTGTTTGCAACATAGATGCTTCCACAACACTTTGCTGTACCCTTCTAATATTAGCTGCTCAGTTGTAGGTCTCGTTCTGCCTAATGGTAGGATTGATCTTCCTTTCACTTTTGCTTTTTAAGGAAGAAAGGGGACTTCTATCCCATCTGCTTCATAGATCAGAAGCAAATATATGAATTTTCCTTAAAACAGAGATGGGCAACTTGTTTGCCTGGAGTGCTGCATGACTGCTAAATAGTACTTTGGGGAACCATAGTCACATAGATGATAGCTGGTTGATAGATGGATGATAGATGGTGATAGATGGATGAGTAATGGATGGTTGATGGATAATTGATAGATAATTGATGAGAGATAGATAGACAGATGTACACATATATATGTCCAGAGAATGGGAGAGAGATCATCTCCTTCTCTCCATTTAATTTTAAAATAACTGAAATTTCTAGAGAAGACATAGAAAAGAAGGCAGATAAATGAGGTATGTGTTTGTTGTATAGTATATATTCCTGAAGTCAAAAATTCAAAATTTTTCATAGTTGTGGTCCAATTAGCAAATTAGTCTGTGAAAGACAAATTAGATACATTTGCTTAAAATTCTCCAACATCCTTATCAGTTGCCTATGTTCTCCTCAATAACATTATGGTCTCTAAAAGCACAAGCAGGACAATTCCCCTTTGCTTATCCTTCCACCCCAAACTTAATCTCTTTTCTTCAACTACAACCCAAATTATATGATTGGTTAGTGCACCTCAGTGGAATTATTCTTTTTTTTGGGGGGGGGAGGACATTTTATTTGGGATACTTCAAACTTTCCCATATCCTCAGGGATCCCCAAAATATGTTGATATTGGCTTTCTTACATCGCCCCTTGTTCAGGTTGCATAAATGAAACTAGGAAATAAATAATAATGGATTGAACTTAGACCTACTTAAAAATATGGATTTTTGCTGATGGTGAAGTCCAACTGCTTTCAAAGATCCTATTCCAAATTTGTCTTGTATTCAGCCAATGGTTTCTGGAGAAAGGATGATGGCTTATGGGGGCATGGTAAATGGTAGAGCATACAGCCCTTTCTTCCAACATTTTTTTATCTCCAATTTTGGGGGAAAGATGCCCTATAAGAATTTGCTTCCAAACACTTCATAGAGGCCTATGTACAAAAGAAAAAAGATTGTGTCTTCAGTCTTTCTTTGCTCGGTGGGTGGGACGTCGGCGGCAGCTCAGGAGTTCTTGGCTTCCATGACGGCCTTGGACTTGACCCAATTAATTCATGCCCCCACTCACACGGGTGGACACACGCTGGATCTAATTTTTGTCTCGGGCCAGTGGCAGAATGATCTGACAATAGGGGAAATAGCTGTTGAGCCCTTGTCATGGTCAGATCATTCTCTCCTAAAGATGGACTTCCGGACCGCTCCCCCCCGCCGCAGGGAGACGGAACCGCCGAGACGGTTCCGTCCCAGGCGACTGATGGACCCTGAGAGGTTCCTGACGGAGCTTGGGCCATATCCGGAGGATCTGGTCCACGACTCGGCGGAAAATCAGGCGGCGGCTTGGGAGACAACTGCCGCCGCAGCATTGGACCGAGTCGTGCCTTTGCGGCCTCTGACCCGACATAGATCTCGACTGGCTCCCTGGTTTACCGGGGAGCTGAGAGAGATGAAACGTCGGAAAAGACACCTAGAGAGCAGTTGGAGGGCCAGCCGAACCGAATCTGACCGAACACAGGTAAGGATACATGTTAGATCCTACCTAGTGGCGATGAGGGTGGCTAGGACTAACTACTACTCCTCACTCATCGCGTCATCAGATAATCGCCCGGCCGCCCTCTTCAGGGTGACCCGCTCCCTCCTTCAACTGAGGGGGGGGATCCCCTGGAGGGGAGGGCCAAGGATTTTGCTCAATATTTGCATGACAAAGTCGCTCGGATCCGAGAAGGTTTGGACTCCGACTGGTTGGCCCAGGGGGAGGAGACGGAAGCAGGTCTTGAGATGGTTGTATGGGAGGAGTTTGACTCTGTTGCTCCCGAGGACGTGGACAGGGTCTTGGGGAGGCTGAATGCAACCACATGTTTGTTAGATCCGTGTCCCTCCTGGCTGGTACTGGC
>NW_015400545.1:4101-6150 GCF_001527695.2 Protobothrops mucrosquamatus
CCCCCCGAGATCCGGATGATTTCGGATCTCCTTACTTTCCGCCGCGCCCTCAAGACATGGCTTTTCCAGCAAGCGGGCCTGGCCTAGGGAGGATTTTAAATTGGGTTTATTTTTTAGAAAATTTTAAACAGCACAACTTTAAAATATTTGGTTTTAATTGGTTTTATTTGGCGGGGATTGTGGGCATGTTTCTGTTTTTTAAATATGTTGTGAGCTGCCCTGAGTCCCGTTGGGAGAAGGGCGGGATATAAATCAAATAAATAAATAAAATAAAATAAAATAAATCTTCTCATTCTTAATTTAATAACAAGGGAGTATAGCTATTGGGATTAGGCTGCTTTTGATCAGAGTTTTTTGCTGATTCTTCTTATATCCTTACAGACATCCAAGTAAAACAGTCAGCACTTGTGTTGCTGCTAAGGAACCAAGAGTAGGTGTCAGTTTGAATGCTCACAGGTAAGCTAGAAAAAGAGGTACTGCAGGTGGGCTAGTATCAATATCAAATGCCATACTGGCATTGGAGGTGAAGTTTAAATGCCTTCAGGATTTGGGGAAGAGAAAGCAAGGGAACGGTGGCGATGACTGGTAGCTCACTACATTGCACAACCCCTTGGAGCATCTCAATCAGAATTCTATTAAGATCCATCCACTCACTCAGCTATTTTGTCAGCTGTCCCAGAACTGCATGCTGTTGTTGATTCTGCTCATCAATAAACAAAAACCTTCTTTCTTAAGCAGCCTCCATTTTATTTCCAGCATCTTAGCCTCATTTTGTTTCCAGTGTCTTACTTCTGGCTTGATTTTTCTTTCAACAGGACCATCCAAAGAAGCATGCTGAACAGAAGGAGACCTTTGGACAACATTTTTCTCAAGGTAGCAATGGAAGAGAAGATCAAAGATTTACAATATTTGCCAGAAAAAAAAAGCCAGCAGATGGCAGGCTGCCAATCAGATTGATGAAGGGATGCTTGTCAGTATAACTTTAAGCCCTTTCTTAATTCCGGACAAACCCACATTGAATCTTTAGCAAGATAGATGGCTGCATGTTTGCTGGGTACACACACATGTTGACCTCATGTCATAACTAAAATATGCTTATTAAAAGCTAGAGTGAAGAAAGAAAAATGCTTATTTTTGGTGTTTTTATACAGCAGCCTGGAGGGCAGGAAAAGAACTGCTTACAAAATAATGCAAAACTTCAGGCCAGGAAAGTGAAACTGTTCTTGTAGAAACTTATTAGCTCATGCTATTTTTGCACTGTCTTTGGGTGTATAATAAAAGGGAAAAGAAATAGGCCTTTCTATTTTGCACTCTCTCTTTCGGTCAAGTTCTACCAGCAGTTAACTGCATTCAGTGACAGCTGTCCATTACAAAAATGAGGGTTTCCACATCCCCTTTTAAATTCTTGTAATTAAGTGCATGTCAGTGTGGAAGGAACAGCTTGGTGTCAGGCTTTGTACCTGCTCATTCACACGCAGTAGAATCTTGCAGGGCTTCCTTTTGTTCTTCTCCTGAAAGCAAACACAACTTCTTTTGGACTGAGAGATTCAATGAGACTGCATTCCAGAAAGCAGGTGTAGGAAAGGAAAAAGAACAGCTTAAATTATAATAACAAGTGAATTAATTAAATCAGGCAGTCAGCCTTTATTTACCAGCCTGTATTTAAAACTTTTGTCATAGTATGGCTCCAAGAACATCTTTATATATAAAACATAGGGGAACAACCTGAAGCCTTGGACATGGTCCTGAGGCTATCATACTATGACAAAAGTTTTAAATGTTATGTGTTATGTTGTACACACACACACACACACACACACAGGTCATAGCAACACCCACTCACATACAAATTTATTTTCCATGGAATGAAGGCTTGTGGAGGACATAATGGGAGGCTCCCTGGAGGACAGCATTGGTTTTACAAGACATCTGATTTTTCTGCATCATGGAATAAGAGATTTGGAATCCCAAATTCACTTTTGCAGCACGATCAACTGCAATCAAAGGAGAGTTTCTTAAATAACCCAGCCAAGTTGCTTCTGTGGATTT
>NW_015400546.1:0-1853 GCF_001527695.2 Protobothrops mucrosquamatus
CTCTAAAAAATATTTAATGGTTAAAACCAACAAGACAATGCATGGCTAAAACCTATAAAATTGTTCCTTAGAAATCTACAAGAATTAAAAACCTAGCTTTCGTTGGCAAACTGCCAACTTCCTCAGGGCTGTAGTTTATACAGGGCGGGAGAAGCTCCCTTATAGCTGGCCATTACTCTGCATCCGGCACCAAGCCCTAGTCATTGGGCATGGCCGGTCAATGAGGATTTTACTCTCCTTGCTACAGATGGTTCGGCTCCTGCTCCTACTTTCAGTCCCAGAGTCAGTCCTCCCTTCATGAGCACACTCCTCCACCGGAGATGCTTTCTCCCACAGGAGTGACCCTGCAACTACTCCCGAATTGGAGAACGGTGGAGGATATAACTGGCTTACGGGATGGAAACACCCTTTATCCCAGGTTGCACAAGTAGGGGGGGGTGCAGCCGTTCGTTTTGTGCTCCAGGACAACCCATGGAGTCATAAACACCCGTGCCAGTCCCCATGGGGCGTGCATCGTGCTTACAAGTAGATAGTCCACTCTTCTCCACTCCGCTCCGCTCAGCATCCCCACACATGGGAGGGGCGGAGAGGCCGCACAACCGTCCATTCCCCGAAGACGCCTCACGGTCCCCAACCACCTCAAGCATCTCTTGCTCTCCCCCATCCACCGCAAGCCGGGCACTGCAGCCAGGTAGTCCGGATGCATCAGGAGCCCCACAACCATCCTTCTTAGTCCCAAGCGCAGCACGTGTCGTGGAGCGGGTCCAAGGTCCCCGTCTACCGGGGGATGCCATCGCTCCGCAGCGGGTTGTCCTTTGCCGACGACGTGCCGGCGTCCATGAAGCACTGAGGGGGGTGAGTGAAGGGGGGGGTTTAGAGCTGCCTTGCCCGTACCAGCATAAGTCATCGACAAACCCACATCACCGGCTATGTCATCGTAGTTGCCGGGTGGGGCATCTTGGTCACGGGAAAGTGCTCCATTTTGCAATCCATTGTTGTTAACAGGTTTGTCCTGACTCGGTGAATTAGGGGGTCGTGAGTTGCTCCCCGTTCGTACATACGCCCAGTTGTGCTGCCAGGTGTGTACGAGTCGTAACTGGGTGTCGGTTTCCTCAAAGCATGGTAGAGCAAGGTCAAAGAGGTCAACGGGTCTGCCCATGGGCGACTGCACCCCAGGATTACCACCATGGGGACCCTCAATAGGATGCCTCCCAGGGGATTGGTATGCTGAGGGAATTCCACCCCCTTCCTTTTTCCAAACCAATTGGGGAGTATGCCTATCCTCAACTTCCTGCGCAGCAGCTCGTGGGGTGGTGTAGGATCCCCTTTTCCCAACCGGGTATCGATGTTGCTTCTCCCATGTTCTTAAAGCAAGGTGGGCCTGGCACAGCTTGATGTGCCTATTGATAGATGCATCGTCTGATAACCAGGCTTCCTTAAGAAGTCTACCACTTTTGTTGTTACAAGAGGCAATCACCCTCACATCCACAAGGTTGAAGCTATGCCCCGTCTCCATCATGTGAGTCCAGAGTTGAGAATAGTGTTCCCCCCTTTTGACCGCAAGGCAGTGTTCATGCACTCTGGTCTTAACTCTCTTGGCCGTCTCCCCCACATAGTTCTTAGGGCAGTCTTTGCAACAGATCTTATAGACTATCCCCGATTTGTCAGACGTGGGGAGGGGGTCCTTGGGTTTCATGATGATGGAGCGGAGCGTGTGGCCAGGCTTGTGGGCCACCCTCACATTGTGGGGGGCCAAAATCCTGGCCGTGGCTTCAGAAACATTGTGGATGTAGGGGAGGGAGATGCGGGTAAATTGAGGGGTGTGGTCATTGTTGGATTTATTAGGTGGGCCA
>NW_015400546.1:5140-6150 GCF_001527695.2 Protobothrops mucrosquamatus
CTGAACAGCGGACATCAGCTGTTCAGCGGCTTGGAACCTTGTGCCCCGGGCGAAGGGGTCGAGGTGAGTACTCCTGGATAGGAGTAGAGCCCCAAAAGCTCTCCCTTAACTTAGGGAGAGCGAAAATTGGGTGCTCCTCCGGAGTCCGGGAACCTCCGTCTCCCAAATGCCTTTGCTCCCTTTTTTGGGAGCGAAGCGAATCGTTGCCTCCACCTCCGCGAATTATAGAGACTTGTGAGTAATAATAAGCGGACGGAATTGCCCGGAGATACTGGACTTTGAGCAATCTAAGACTTTAACTCAATTTATTTACATCTTCCCTATTGAACTGGGGGAAAAAAAAGAGAAAAAAGATGGCTGCGGTTTGCCTTTCTTCAAAGTGAGAGTGATTTCTTTTTTCTTTTTTTCTTTTTTAACTTTTACTTTCCGGTGGAGCTGAATGAAGAGGGAAATTGTTAACCCTTGTAACATTGATATGGAAAGTTTTAGTGACTTCTTTTTCTTTTTCTTTTTTTAATGAAAGAACTTTGGATTTGATTTTGGATTTTCCCCCCTTTTGTTTCCGAAGCTGTGCTTAAAGAAGTTTGAAAAATGGCTTTACTTGAGGGAACTTCCGCCCTGTTTAAGGATTTTTAACAGTTTAACTTTGAAGTTAATTTTTCTTTAATTCTATCGATGGTTTCATTTGAAGACTTACAAAAAGTTTTGACATGCTAACTGGCATTAATTAATATTGTGGGATGTAATTTTAAAAGTGTTCTGAATTTTAATGGTTATTATGGTGGAGTTGTGGAATTATAAGGGATTTCTGGAAAAAAAATACTTATATATGGAAAATTATAGCATTGTATATTAAGGGGTAGAGGGATTATTGTTTATTATAAAATGTTACTTTTGATATGATATATTGATAAGGTACTTTGGGATGTAATTTTAAAGAAATAACTTTAGTGGTTACTTTAGTTACATGGTAATTGGCATTAATATTGTGGGATGTAATTTTAAAAGTG
>NW_015400547.1:0-6150 GCF_001527695.2 Protobothrops mucrosquamatus
TACAGAGAAGAGCAACAAAGATGATTAGGGGACTGGAGGCTAAAACATATAAGGAACAGTTGCTGGAATTGGGTATGTCTAGTTTAACAAAGAGAAGGACGAGGGGGGACATGATAGCAGTGTTCCAATATCTCAGGGGCTGCCACAAAGAAGAGGGAGTCAAGCTATTCTCCAAAGCGCCTGAAGGCAGGACAAGAAGCAGTGGATGGAAACTAATCAAGGAGAGAAGCAACCTAGAACTAAGGAGAAACTTCCTGACAGTTAGAACAATTAACCAGTGGAACAACCTGCCTCCAGAAGCTGTGAATGCTCCAACACTGGAAGTCTTCAAGAAGAGACTGGGCAGCCATTTGTCTGAAATGGTATAGGGTTTCCTGCCTGAGCAGGGGGTTGGACTAGATGACCTCCAAGGTCCCTTCCAACTTTATTATTATTATTATTATTATTATTATTATTATTATTATTATTACCCAATGCTATACGTTGCAATAAATCAGTCCATGTAGGGCACGGGTGTCAAACTCACCACATCATGTGACGTGTCGCAATGTATCATGACTTTTTTTTCATTGCCGGACCTGGGGTGGGTGTGGCCTCCGTGGCAGTTTGACACCCCTGATGTAGGGTAATGATGGACTGTATTTGTAATGTCTGCTATGTCTCCTCCTTCCACCACCATAATATTCTCACCTGCAACTGCAGAAATCCTGTTGGGTCCTTAATACAAGTACAGTATTAAGCATGCATGCACAGCAGCGTTCTCTACAGGTTGTTCAAATATTCTTGAATGAAAAACATGAATCATTTATAAAAATGATTGAAAAGTGGATGCACAAGGCATAGACATTTCAGTTTAAATAACAATCTCTAATGTTTACTTTAGAAGACATAATAGAAAATGCATTGGAGAAGATTAGTTTTGAGTACATTGTGAGATATTGCTTATATTAAGATAGATATTTTGTTAGGGATGGAAAGAGGAATTGCTTATTGGAAGTTACAGTAAATTCAGACAGAACAACTTTGTTACTTGCCTTCTTAAGTCAAGGAAAATGAATGTTGTTATATTTCCCATAACAATTGCCTATTTGTCTTGTGTGTTTGGAGCATGTTAATTGCCAGAATGCAAAAATCCTAAATTGACTATCAATTCTTTCCAATTGGAAAAAGAAGCAAATAAAATATGCCTTTAGAACCCAAACCTTGTGTTCTTAAGAACCCTGTTTAACTAAATGCCTACCACATTATTTATCTGTAGTTGCTTGCTATTGTGCTTAGTCTTCATCTTATTCATCTATGAATGACACATTTATCTGGCTTGTATCTAATATGTTGATGATGAACCTATGACATGCGTATCAAAGGTGACATGCCAGGCCTCCATACTTTCTGGAAGTCTCTCACTCAGCCTCTGGAGCCTCCAAAAAGTGCGGGGGTGTTTCCTTGCTCTTTTTTGGAGGCTGCAAAGCCACACAAGACAATTCTTTGAGGTTTCCAGGCCTTGTGCAACCTGGAGTTACCTGGGATAGGCCTTTTTGAAAAAAAAAAAAAACTATTATCTATTTATTAAATAATATATTTAAATGTAATTTAATGCTCTTATTATGAATTGTTTCTCTTCTGTCTGGTGGAAGGGGATGTCGGCAGAGTCAAATTAGGCATTTTCTGAACACATCAAGTCCAAGAAATTTGCCATCGTTGTTCTAATATTGTGGGGAAGTATTCAGCCTGGCAGGGAGGAGGGATGAAGCGTGCAGCTATCTTGGAGTCACTGTACTGCTGCAAGAGATTGGTCTGACACCCCCCCCCCCCAAGTACTTTGGAGCCTTGTCTATTTGTTCCCAGGAGTAGACTGCCAGACTGGAGGGATTCCTGTATTGTAAGCAGAACATAATAAAGTAGTTAGTTCAAACTCTGCACATGTGAGTCTGTTTTTTCACGCCTGATAAATACTTCCTCATGGAACATCACTATTAGTTAGACATCATCCTGACCTCCCATTCAGATATCATCCTTATGCTCTAAACTCTTTTAAAGTTTCCCTTTTTTTACACTGACAGATACAATTTGGGTAAAACCCAAATTCTGATGCCTTGTATTGTGCATGTGTATGTTTGTTGCCCAGTGGTGGTTCCCTTCTTTTAGGCATTTAAAATAAGTGAATAATCAGTTGGGGAAAAGATTCTAAAAATAAGTGAATAATCAGTTGGGGAAAAGATCCTGTTTTACTAACTCTAATAGAGAAAGTTGCAACTGCTCATATTTTTTATTAAACCTTCAAAGTGATTTTTGAATCTAAAATTAACTGGATTGCCAACTTTTTGTTCTAACAAGACTCTTGTGCCTTGTTGAGGGATGAATGGCTTAGATAAGAATTGGATTCACTGATGTTTGGTCCTGGTCAGCTTATAGGTGCTTGTTTGTTTTGTTTGTTAAGGGGGATACAGAACATTAATAAAAGACTAGAAGACCTCCAAGGTCCCTTCCATAATTGTTGTTCTTCTTCTTATTATTATTATGCCAGTAACTGTAATAATAGGGTCTTGAGCGTTTATGAAAGATGATTGAGCACACAATAAGAGTATAATTTACAGATATTTTCAATTGAATTATAGAACTTTACGCATATTAATTTGTTACACTTTGTAACCAAGAGAAAAGCCATTGCTTTCAGCATGAGAGTAAAAGTCTTGAGACAATGTTCTAACTGTAGTGTCTTTCCTTCCAAAGAAGAAATACGATAGTTCTTTGCTAAATTTTTTTTATTTAAGAAGAAAGAAAATAATTTTATACTGAGGGACATATAAAATGAACAAGTAGTCCAAATTTCTGTGGGGTTGAAACAGTCATTTGATTTTGTGCATATTTTGCAGTCAGATTACTGTCATTCATCCTGCATGGGGCTGCCCTGAAGATAGGTTGAAAGCTAATACGTACAAAATAAAGCTGCCGTTCACTGGTTGGTCAACAGTGATATAACAGAATAATTAGTCCTATGGGATTTGTAGTGATTGCTGGATCATTTCTGAGTCCAAGGTGTTAATTTATACCTCAGGTCCTTACCACCTTCTGAACCAAGTGGCATCTGTCGGCCTACTACGTCTGGGTCAAGAGAGTAGGCTGTAACCTCTCTCTTTGAGATATTGTCGGGAGGATATTCAGAAGCAGCTCCCTTGTTCTGGAATAACCCACTTCCTGAAGTGAGGATAGTCCATTACCTGCTAACATTTTGAAAGGCACTACGGCCTTCATAATGCAAGTTCGCATTTAATTAGAAGCAAATGCTTGGTTAGTATAGCACTGCATCATATGCTAAATATTTTAATAAGAATATAGTCTCTTCTCACAGTGGCCAACCATCTGCACAAGGAACTCCAGTAGAGACCTGGTTTACATTAGGTTTACCAAATCTAGCCTAAACAATTCTGAATGACCTTTGAGATGGCAGAAAAAAACAGAGCTTTCCGTATTTCTTTGCTGTTACCTAGATTTTTGCATCAAATTTGGTATCTCTAGTTTACACATCCTGTGCCATAACATGGTTTGATTTACTTTGGCTTAGGTTTTGCCTGTTCGTAAACCCACTTATATGTAAGCCATAGTTTCTGAATGATTACATTAGATCAGTGGTTCTCAACCTTTTTAATGCCGTGACCCCAACCGATCGTAAGTCGAGGACTAAACCGGTCGTAAGTCAAGGACTAAACCGGTCGTAAGTCGAGGACTAAACCGGTCGTAAGTCGAGGACTACCCAACCGGTCATAAGTGGAGGACTTTCCCTGCCCGGGAGCGCCACGCATGCGTGGTTCCACCCCCTGCGCCGGCCGAGGTGTAGCTGGCAAGCGGCAGAGACGGAGCAGGCCGACCACCAGCTGGCCCAGCCCAAGGGAGGTAAGGCACCTGCCAGAAAAGGGAAAAAATGGCGGACAAAAAAAATGGCGGACAGCCTTGCTTGGCGACCCCCATGAAATGGTCGATCGACCCCAAATGGGGTCCCGACCCACAGGTTGAGAACCACTGCATTAGATTAACTTGCCAATTATGGTTTATTCACTGCAAATCCAACTAGAAACTAAGTATCTGGATTCATTTATTGTTTATTAATAACTTGTTGATATACAATTTATGAAATAAATTGCATTTTGCTGCATTTATTCAGCAAAATGCAATATATTCTGTAAACATACGTTAGCTGAAAATCAAACAAATTATATTATGGCTTAATATAACCAAGTCAGCCCATAGCAAGGACATTCATGGTGCTGAAGCAGGCGCCAGGTGCCCTAGATTCTAGTCCCTCCTTAGGTATGGAAGGGGCTAGATGTCTTTGGGCTTCCCCTAGACTGGGAAATTGAAAAATGTCTATCTAATAACCCCTAACAGGACCAATGTGGCAATTATGGTCTATAATTGTCAATAAAGAGGCAAATAAAGTCAGCAAAATCAGTTGGCAGTTATGACTACTATATTGATGTCTGGCCCTTTTGTATATGTACCGAGGTCACATGCACATAAAAGGGATGGAGCTTTGATTGTGTATTATCTTCACTTTTCTGATTATCTATCCCTGTGTGCATAGTACTAATTCCTAATGTTTCAAAATTTCTCTTTACAAAAACATTTTAGCATCCATTTTACTTTTGTTGTAGAAACAAAATTATGAAAGTTAGAGTTTTCAATTCTTGCTATGCAATGGCCAAGTCTGCTCAATTGTCTGAAACTGCAGATTTTGGTGCATATTTTATTTTTTGATTCTGCGGGATGAAGGCCTCTTTATTGACAATTATAGACCATAATTGCCACACTGGTCCTGTTAGGGGTTACTAGATAAAACATTTTTTCAATTTCCCAGTCTAGGGGAAGCCCAAAGACACCTAGCTCCTTCCATGCCTAAGGAGGGACTATAACCTGGGGCACCTGGGGCCTGCTTCAGCACCTTAACCACTATTTTGTTGTTGTTTAGTCACTAAGGTTTTTTTGTCTCTTTGCCGTAGGGTGTCAGGCCCTCCATCCTCTACTGTCCTGGAGTTTGCCCAAATTCATGTACATTGTGTTGATGACACTATCTAACAGTCTTATCCTCTATCATCCCCTTCTCCTTTTGCTTTCACTCTTTCCCAACATCAGGGTCTTTTCCAATGAGTCTTCTCTTCTCATTAGGTGGCCATAATATTTAAACTTCAGCTTCAGTGCCTATTCTTCCAAGGAACAGTCAGGGTTGATTTCCTTTAGGATTGATTGATTTGATCTCTTTGTAATCCAAGGGACACCACAGTTTGAAAGCATAAATTCTTAGGCTCTCATCCTTCCTTATGGTCCAACTCTCACATCCATACATCTGTCACTGCTTCCATTTCTTCCCTCTTCTATTTGCCAGGAAGCGATGAGACCAGATGCCATGATCCTAGTTTTTTTAATGTTGAGTTTCAAGCCAGCTTTTGTATTCTCTTTCACCCTCATCAAGAGATATCGTTTGCATGTCTGAAGTTGTTGAAATTTCTCCCGGCAATCTTAATTCCAGCTTGTATTGGAATTAATAAGCAGAGTGACAATATACGGCCTTGTCATATTTCTTTTCTTATTTTGAACCAATCAGTTGTTCCATGTCCAGTTCTAACTATTGCTTCTTGACCCGCATACTGGTTTCTCAGGAGACAGGTAAGATGGTCTGGTACTCCAATTTCTTTAAGAAGAAATTAATAATAGTAATAATAATAATAGTAATAGTAATAGTAATAGTAATAATAATAATAATAATAATAACAACAACAACAATAACAATAACAATAACAATAATAATAAAAAAAAAGTTGGAAGGGACCTTGGAGGTTTTGTTGTGATCTACTTAGTCAAAGGCTTTAGCATAATCAATGACGCAAAAGATGATTTTTTTTTCTGGAACTCTCTTATTTTCTTCATAATCTAGCAAATGTTGGCAATTTGATCTCTGCCTCTTCGAAATGCACTATACTGGCTCTTATATAAATATGGAAAGTACAAGATGGTTATCTGTAGTCTGGGGTGTGATCTCTCTTTGTTGGTAGACCAGTTTCTTTTCATTAGTGATAGCATCAAGAAACTTCCAAAGAGCCTTTGGTTTCCATAGGATTTTATTGACTATGGAGATTCTCAGTCATTCGGGTCATCGTT
>NW_015400548.1:0-1553 GCF_001527695.2 Protobothrops mucrosquamatus
TTAGAGAGCTGATTTAAAATTTGAGCGAATCCTGGAAAATGTTAATTTAATAGATACTGTATCTATAAAATATTTTTGTTTTAAAAAGTGCTTAAGAGAACAAAATTTTTATGGGTTGTTTTTGGTTTAGATCGTAGCTGAATACATACTTGTGCAATTTTGTAGTTTAATTCTGAATGTAAGTCTTCCCACATTGCTACTTCACACCTGAGTTCCGATAGGAAGCTGTGATGATTTAGGTAGAAAACAGATAAACATTGTAAGATTAAAGTCTTCCTAGCCCTAATTTAAAAGTAGGCAGTGGAGATTTTAAGTAAATTCCATGGAGATCAGGTATGGGTGGACTACAGTCCAAGAATAACCGATAGAAGAGCAACATTATCAATGTAAATAATCTGATAAGAGCCAATTTTCCAAAAGTCACTTGCATTAATCATTCCCTCCTTCAAAATTAATAAAGTGCAATAAAATGATCATTCATGAATCCTTCACAAGTGTTCAAGTCACACAATAATACATCTTCTGCACTAAATATCCTATTAAGAGATTTTCAAGTATGACCTCAATCAATTTTTATCACAATAGTTTTCTCCTATGTTGTGTAGAAAGTTTTAAAAGCACACATTAACATGATAATATAGGACACCCATACATTGGAAGGACAACTTTTTTATAATCTTTAAAATGTAAAACAGATCCAAAGTTGATAACGGAGTCATATATTCTATGGAAAAAATTATATGCATATATTTTCCATGGGTTGCCAGTGTGGGCGTGTGTTTTGTTTGTGTGTGTTGTGGGGAAAGATTTTGCTGGAATTGGGTATGTCTAGTTTAATGAAGAGAAGGAAGAGGGGGGACATGATAGCAGTGTTCCAATATCTCAAGGGTTAGAACCCCCCATGATAGGGGACTGGAGGCTAAAGCATATAAGGAACGGCTGCTGGAATTGGGTATGTCTACTTTAATGAAGAGAAGGACGAGGGGGGACATGATAGCAGTGTTCCAATATCTCAGGGGCTGCCACAAAGAAGAGGGTGTCAAGCTATTTTCCAAAGCGCCTGAAGGCAGGACAAGAAGCAACGGGTGAAAACTAAGCAAGGAGAGAAGCAACCTAGAACTAAGGAGAAACTTCCTGACAGTTAGAACAATTAACCAATGGAACAACCCGCCTCCAGAAGCGGTGAATGCTCCAACACTGGAAGTTTTTAAGAAGAGATTGGACAGCCATTTGTTCGAAATGGTATAGGGTTTCCTGCCTGAGCAGGGGGTTGGAGTAGATGACCTCCAATGTCCCTTCCAACTTTACTATTATTATTATTATTATTATTATTATTATTATTATTATTATTATTCGGCCGCGCGGGCGGTGTTGGGGGCGACACGTCGCTCCCATGTAACACCGCTGCTGCGCGAGCTGCACTGGCTGCCGGTGGCCTTCCGGGTACGCTTTAAGGTGCTAGTCACCACCTTTAAAGCGCTCCATGGCATCGGTCCTGGCTATCTCCGAGACCGCCTTCTGCCGCAGATTCCCTCCCACAGGCCGGTACGCTC
>NW_015400548.1:4466-6149 GCF_001527695.2 Protobothrops mucrosquamatus
GCTGACTAGGGAATTCTGGATATTGAGGTCCATACATCTACAGTTGCTGAGGTTGGAACACATTGCTCTAGACAACCCAATAAAATATAAGTGCACTGTTTCAAGGCTCATACTCAATATTCTGGTCCAATCACAGTTTAAAGATGTTGATCCTGTATATATGCTGATATATCTCTATCTCTATCTCTATCTATCTCTATCTCTCTTTATCTCTGTCTCTAACTCTATCTCTAACTCTAACTCTATCTCTCTATCTCTATCTATCTATCTATCTATCTATCTAGGTAGGTAGGTAGGTAGGTAGGTAGGTAGGTAGATAGGTAGGTAGATAGATAGATAGATAGATAGATAGATAGATAGATAGATAGATAGATAGATAGATAGATAGATAGATAGATAGATAGAAAATAGTCATTTTAGTTATGTATATATAACTAAAATTCTACATATTTTTCCCCAAATAAGACTGGGTCTTATATTTATTTTTGGTCCAAAAGACCCATTATTTTCGGGGATGTATTATTTTTCCATGTATGGGACATGGTGAGCACATGGAGGCCAAAGGTGTCAGGCAGCAGCCATGCACCTCCACAGCCAGGCCACCCCCTGCCACCTGCCTTGCTTCATCTTGTGGCAGTGGCACTGCTGCACCACGCAGCCTCCTGCCCCATTGCGGCTGCAAGCAACCAGACAATGGGATGGAGTGGGCAGATGGGTGTGTGGATTCCTGATGGACGGGGCTGCTGCTGCTTGTGGTGCCACTACCGCTGCAAGGTAAGCCAGGTGGTGGGGCATGGGTGGCCTGGCTGCGGGAGCCCTGAGGTACGTGACTGCTGGGCACATGGGGCAACTCCACCCTCCCGCCACCTGCCTCACCTCACCTTGTGGCAGCAGCACTGGTGCACAGCAGGGCATCCTGCCCCATTGCAGCCGCGAGCAACCAGATGATAGACGGAGTGGGCATGCAGGCGTGCAGGCTTCTGCTGGATGGGGCTGCTGCTGGTGGTGCCACCATCACAAGGTGAGGTAGATGGTGGGACATGAGTGGCCTGGCTGTGGGGGCCCTGAGATGCATGGGTGCAGGACGTGCGGGGCCGCTCCACCCCCTGCCACATGCCTTGCCTCACCTCATGGTGGCAGCACCGGCTTGCCGGACATGCAGCATGGCTGCCTGTCCCTTTGCAGCCACAGGAAAGCAGACGGTGGGACCAAGTGGGCAGCCAGCTGGCTATGCAGGCTCTTAACTGGGGTAGGGCTTATTTTAGGGAAAACACAGTAGTTCATAAAAAGAACAATGAAAGAATGAAAAGAAAAAGAAGGGGGAGAGGATAAAAGTTGGAAATTATAAAAAAAAATACAGTTGTATTAGATAACACAGGTAGTCCTTGACTTATGACCGATCACTTAATAACCAAAGTTATGATAGACTCTGAAAAAGCTACTTATGAACCAGTTTCGAAGTTACAAAATCTGTTCACCCCCCTCCCCCAAGTCATATAACTGTAATTTACAATGTTTTTGCTGGAAATCAATGTTTACCTCTGGTTTCTGGCAAACAAAAACATCTCATAGCAAACAGTAGCAGCATTCTCTTTATAATGACCATATTCACTTAATGACTGTCACAAAAAAGGTCACAAAATCTACTTGGTGACCTGATTTACGACCATTTTAGACACAATG
>NW_015400549.1:0-6149 GCF_001527695.2 Protobothrops mucrosquamatus
ACTCTAGAATTTCTATGACTGAGTTTGGAAGGCCATGAAAAAGTGATTGGGGCAATACTGGGAACTGTGTGTGGGAGAAGAGGAGGCAGAGCTGGGGAGCAGAGTTAAATGCATCATCCGCTTAAAGTTATTACATTCCCACAAAAGTCCAACCCCTCTTGAATACCATTGACCTTTATCTGGCACCAGTTTAATACTGCACTTTAATTGACTAGATTCTTAAGTTTTAAACTGCAATTTAACACATGGGCTGTTGTGCCTGACATGTGGGACTTCAGGTCACCCAAGCCTGTATTATGGGTTAGCATTATGAATGAACCAAGCTGTAACATTTTTAGAATGGTTTTTTTTTCAACAAGCAACATTTAGATGTGCAAAGACTGCCATGTTCAGAATGTCAGTGTATCTTGAGAGGCCCAGTTTGGAGAATGCTTCTTCTGGACTACCATCTAAAGCAGAGGTGGGGAATGATGGCCTCTTTATGACTTGTGGACTTCAACTCCCAGAATTCTTGAGCCAGCATGGCCACAGATGACCAGTGAAATCCTTGGACTATATCCTCCAAACACCTCTAAATATTGTAATCAAATTATAACATTGAACAGAGAATATATGAAACCTTTGAATGGAGCACAATTGTATCATCTAGATTTAATTTCAGTTGAATGGGAAAGTAAATAACATTAAATCTAATTTTGCTCTGGCTCTTTCCTATCCCTTTTTGGCATGTGATTGTGAGTACCGGTAGGTCATTCAAAAACTCATGGCCCAGAGAAAGCAATCCTTTTGATCTAGAATATTTCTGGAAATACATCTGTAAAAAAGTGTCTTTTTGTTGATTGTGGCTATTGGATTCAGATTCACCAACACAAACCTTTAAAGGAAGAAGAATGTTTATGAATTGGTGAATCATAAATTAGACAAGAAACTCTTGGTATGTTTGGAGAATCTTGTTGCTTTTTGCTTTTTTTTTTTTTTTTACAGGTAAACACATTGGCTTTCAGAAACTACAAACTAATAAAACAGATTTCTTTGACAACTAATAGGGATCCCTGCAAATGATTGTTTTTTAGGTATTTTCCTTTGGAATATTGACAGCAACAATATTACGAAAAGAGCTTTCATAATGTGCTGACTTTGAATGATTAACTCAAAGATACTCTGAAAACAGATTCCCACCGTTCATTTAATAACTTGGAACTGTTTGTTATCTCAGCGTATCAATCTTTCTTGATTCAAGAATCTGTATCTGGGCTGATACCAGAGAGTCTTTTGTGTTCCATTTGGAGAGATGAACGGTTGGACCCTCCTGTCTTTTCCTTTTTTGTAATAAAAATGGAAACATGAATCCCACCCTCCAGGGCTATTAAAGCACGCTCTGATCCGTTACAGCTACCTGTGCTCCAAAGGATTGTTAGACATTACTAAAGCTTTCCTTGCCAAAGCTTGTGCAGGCTTTTGCAAAGAGGGGGGAGTTTCTGTCTTGACATTTGGAAACATTTCTCTTTGGTTTAGAACTGGCATGAAAAGAGGATGGGTTTGGACCCCAACTTAAAAATCAAGTTCAGCATGCTGGAGTGCTGTTATTTTAACTTTGCTTTGGAAGAAAGCAACAGAAAATTATTGAAGCCACACTGATGCGTTGTATTGCCCTATTTGGAGTCCAGCAGGGTTGGGTCACAGAGGATTTTGGGGATTTGGAAGCAATGACTACATAGAATGAATACTGAAGGTTTTATTCCACAGCAGTATAAGAAATAAATAATGACCTAACACGAGAGAGCTATCAAAGAATATTCCAGAGAGATAAGGAATACAATGACAAAGAAAGAAAGATCTTATGCTCCATTCTGCTGGTCAGGGAACCGTAGAAAAATGACAGCTGTTGATCCCTCCAAAGCCAGCAAGCACTGCCAGTTAGGTTTGCATCCAAGTTTCATCCCATGGGAATCTTGACTAACTTATATAGGCTCTGAACCACCATTACTCACCCTTCTTTTTTGAAGGTCTCATCTCGGTAGAGTTTGCCAAGGACAAGTTCGTCTTATCTTGTGCTAGGCATGCTTTGTTTAACCCTGCCAAAAAGGAGACCATCGAGGCTAAGGAGTCTTTGTTTATACCAGGTGGCAGTGAGACCATCTCAAAGTTAAAGAGGATTTGTTTGTCAAGGTTAATTGAACGGAAGATGAGAAAAAAAAAACATGGATGTCTTACCAAGGACAGGGCATAACAAAGTATAATCCTTTGGTAAGTAAAATAAGTGCTTGCTTAATTCTGTATACCATGCAGCTAAAGGAAGAGACACATGCTAGTATCCAATTCCTCCTAGCCGACCTTCTGTTGGAACCACCAGGACCAAACACACTCATGTATCACCAGTTGTTCATTTTGATTTAAATGATTCAATAAAGTGAAATATGTAAGAGATGATGCCTCTCACCACTTCAGATATGTGTGCCAGGGGTAGACCACACGCATCCATGCCATTGCTAATATAGTTACTTGAGGGATCATCTCATCCCAATGGGATTGGCCCACCCCACCCATGCTGGCAGAGGAAGCATACTGCAGGCCCCATTATTGACCAAGGTATTCTGGCTGGTGGGATCCAGGAGAAGAGCCTTCTCTGCCATTATTCCTGCCCTTTGGGACATCTTCTCCCTCAGAGTGAGGTCGGCTCCAACCCTCCTGACCCTCCGCAAGAGCTTAAAGACCTGGTTCTGTCAGTTGGCTTGGGGCTCCAATGACGGAGCTTCACATTGGAGGTGGATGTTAGATTAATAACAGATCCCCCCTCCCCCTCATTGCTCATCCTATTTCCTCCCTCCCCATCTTTTAGTTAGGGTTGAGTATTTGGATCTTTACACTGTTTTAATCATATTGTACATAGGTTTTGTACAGTTTTATCCTTTTTAACATTGTAAGCCACCCAGAGTTACCCACAGATTAGGCAATCATTAGTCCAGGAGATGTTAACATGTTCGTTTTTAGTTTTTCCTCTCTAATCCCAGGTGGAAAGCTGGCCTACCTTCAATTCTGCAATTTGTTTTACCCCTTTTTGGCTTCCACTTAGATATTTATTCCAAGTCCTTTGTCACAAAAATCCCATTTTATATTCCTAATTCATTAATCTTGGGGCACCACATGTCATCAAAGATCAACTCTGGATTCCAGGCTATAGTTGATTGTCCTTGTTCTGAGATCATCTGCAAACTTAGCAACAGTCCTTATTTTGGGGGATGACTGTATGGAGGCTGAAAGGGAATACTCTGGGGGAGAAATTCATATTATTTTAGTCTAGACTATTCTTTAAGAGTGGGATTCTTTTTGGAACAAGAATAAGACACAATGGACCCACCATGACAACAATTCTGCAGATAGGAAGGTCTCTCATGTTGTTTGCATGCTGATCACCCAACTATTAGAAATGTGCCCTTGGATCAAACTTATTTTACTGTGTTTCAAAACCCCTTCTGTTCAGATTATGAAGATGGTTGCTGGGGTACTCATTTTTTTGATACCGCTGGAAAAAGGTTAAAATCTTAATAGGAATCTTTTAATTCTCTTTCTCTTCAGACCTAACAATATATGCATATTGAAATAGTGTCAACTTTGAGCCACTTATGACCCAGTTTTGAAGTTCCAGTGGTTGCCACCATTCCCCTCACAGTCATGTGATCGAATTTTGGGCACTTGGCAACCAGCCCACATTTCCGGTTGTTTGATGTAAATTGTCACAGGACTACGATTTTTGGCATTTTTTTTGTCAGAACCTAACATTTACTTCAGGTTCCTGGAAAAAAACACCCATTGGCTAAAATGGGTTCATTTATCAACCACCGCATTCACTTAACAGTCACCACGTCAGCTGAACCACTGCCACAAAAAAGATAATAAAATCAGGTGTGGTCACGTAGTGACCTGCTTAAAAATTGCCATGACTTATGTCTAATTCCAGGCTCAATTATGGTAATAGGTCAAGAACTATCTGTACGTTTCTATCTCACCGTTCTTTTAAGAAGCTGAGGACAGCAAACAGGGAGGTTTTTTTTTTAGCTTTTAGTTTTATCTCCTGTTAGGCTGAGAAATAGGGAGTGGTCCAACTATCCAGCAAGCTTCATGACTGAATGGATCTCCTTGGTTCCAGTCAAGCATTCTAAACATTTCTATGAGGTAAAAGTGCTCTTTGAATTGAGCTCAGATAAAAGCTCTGTAATAAAAGATACCTTCAAACATTCCTTATTCTGCAGTCATCGATATTACAACTCTATTTACAATCCATTTCGCAAAATTGGTGTGACCCTGGGAATCCCTTTTCCCTTCTCATTTTTTCACCATTTTTTCATCTGGGACAGCCTTGGGGAAACAATGGTAAAAAATGGATGGCTTACGTCCTGCAGAGGTTTCCACTGTTTTCCTTTGAAGTCCTGAACCACCTTTAGAATAAAAGAGGGCTGTAAAGCTAGGAAAGATTATCCTGCTCTATAAATATGAGAAACCATCATCAGTAAAGAGAGAAAGCATTGTGAAAACTATGCTGAAAAGGTTTTCACGTGTGTGTGTGTGTGTGTGTTTTCCTTTTAACATGTTGTTTAACCAACTATAGCAATGTCTCTTGGGTGGGCAAGTGGAGAAGGAAATAGATAGATAGAGAGATAGAGAGATAGAGATAGAGAGATAGAGATAGAGATAGAGATAGAGATAGATAGGGGGGGAAGAGAGAGGAGAAAGAGGAGGGGGAGAGGGAGAGAGAGGAGAAAGAGAGAGAGACTAGTTCTTTCCTTCTCCATTTGCCCACCCAGGAGACATTGCTATAGTTGGTTCAACAACGTGTTTAAAAAGAAAATTGCTGAGCCAAATCTACACTATTTTTGTTTTCCTTCCCAATTTTCTTTGCTCAAGGACAGTAAGTGAAGGGGTAGAATAAACAACTGCATTCTTGGTAGAAGCCTGATCTTTTGGCTTCCTCCCTTCTCTTTGATGCAGAAGCTACTTAGCAGCAACATGAGATATCTGTAACTTTCCTTTAACAAGCTTTGCTTGTTTGGGTCACACATTTCTTTTCGCGCTGCATGAAAGCAGGAAAGGGATATCTCTGAATCCCCTTACTCTGTGGTTTGTGCGTTCTTATGAAACACGATAGGTATGTCATAGGGAAGACTAATTAATGAATACAGATTTCTGTTTTGGCCATTCAATGGATGGCAGTACCATATCTTTGCAATCCCAAAAAGACTTTCTGCTTTTTGCAAAATAATATAATTTTAAAAAATACCCCCCAAAACCCTCAAGATCTCACACGATCTCTTTCAGGATTTCTGAGATGGTTTTTTTCTTATAGCCTGGACTATCACATACAGTACTCAAAGTTCAGAACAGCTGCTAGTCTTTGGGTGAAATCTTAACCTACCATATTGATCTTATAACCACTCAGAAACATAATTTGTAAGGAGTTTCTTCAAAAAAGAATAAATATGCTATGGAACTGAACCTGAGAAGGTCATGGTGAGCAAACAGTTCAATCCAGAGGTAATTTTGGCTTGCTGCTATCTTTCTTTTATGTCCTTTTCAAACATTTGAGTCTTTTTAAGAATGAAATGGATGCAGAGAGTTGAAGTTCCCGGTTCACAGCTTTTAACTTCTGAAAGTCCCTCTCTCCCCCTACCCACTAGGCCCTGGTTCTACTCAAGCTTAGCCTTTAATGTGTTCCCAAATCTATTGAAGCAATGGAGTTTGTGCAGAAGTTAGCAAGTCAGACTCTGGGTCTCATCTTAGGAATCTTAGACCTTAGGAATTACTTCTGTAATTCAATTATAATACACAAAAAGGCATGATGTACGGCAATTTTCAAATTCTGCAGAAGACTGTAGATGGCTCATTTGCCAAGAGTTTATGTATTAATTGTGGTACATAGGCTTTTGTAACCATCTGTAGTTAATAAACTACTTATATGGGGTGACTATGAGTATCTAATACTAAAACTCTAGGAAAACTATTTATTTATACTAAGATGTTAGATGCTCCAAGCAGCTTGTATATTTCTGTGTTTGTGTCTGTGTGTGTATGCGTGACAGAGAGAAACACATACCCACAAATAAATGCCATGCCATACACACATGCCAACCATTGAAACCAATTTAAAGAATAAT
>NW_015400550.1:0-1026 GCF_001527695.2 Protobothrops mucrosquamatus
TAAGATGCATCTAAATTTCCACATCTCCAACACTTAGGTTGTAAATTGGGGTACATACAAGACAATTTTTGAGGATCCAGATGCCACCTATAAAACATTTTATAAAAATTTTCCCTTAAATTTTGAGCTTGAGTAAATTTTACATTTCTAACCCAAATTATCTCCCATGTGTCCAATAAAATTGGTTCTTGTATATTTTTCACCCATTTTATCATACAATCCTTAACCAATTCTGTTTCTGAATCCAACTCAATCAATACATTATAAATTCTTTTAATATGAGCTTGAGATTGATCTTTAATCTGTTTCATCAAATTTGCATCCTGTAAGGTAATGCCAGCTCTTTGATCCATACGCCACCTCATTGTCAATTGATTATAATAAAACCAAGAATATTCAATATTTTCTTTTTTTTTTCAAATATAATTTTTTATTATTTTCATCATAAAAAAAACATCACAGATATATCACAATGCTATAAAAAAGCCCCACCCCCCGGACTTCCCAAACCTAATCCCAGGATACTATTCAGATAAAAGTAAACTACTATTAATATCCCTAACTCCACCAAATATTATTCTACATAAGTAGGTGAAATATATAAAAAAAAGGAACAAGTTAACTAAAAACCTAAATTATATTCCACCATTCTATGCTTCTTTTGAATATAAACAATCCATCTTCTCCATATTAATAAAAATTGTTCATTTGAATGATTCTTCAAATAAGCCGAAATCTTTGCCATTTCAGCAAGATACGAGACCTTCAATCTCCAGTCCTCCATTGTAGGTAAAATTTTACTCTTCCAATTTTGAGCTATCAGCAAGCGGGCAGCAGTTAAACAATACAACATCAAGTTCGTTTCTTTTACATCCAAATTTTGTGTGATACCTAGGAGAAATAACTGAGGCAAAAAAATAATTCTTCTTTTAAAAATTTGCTGTAAATTCCACCACAATTTTATCCAAAAGGCCTTAATAACCTTGCAAGTCCACCACATATGAAAAAAAGTTGCATCTTGTTGTC
>NW_015400550.1:4676-6148 GCF_001527695.2 Protobothrops mucrosquamatus
AAATTCTCCTTTGGATCCTCAGCCAGTCCACGGATCCGAATTGCAAACTCCATATCACGAAATTGAGCAATCAACACATCACCCTTGACATTTTCCAGACTCTCCTCTACAAGCTCAAGTCTATGGTCACTTGCTTCTGCTCTTTGCTCATTCTCCTCCACCCTTTCTGCTACCGCGTCCACGTAATCAGCCAAACCTTAAAAAGCAGTTGCCACATTCAAGCAAAAATCCTCCTGTTTCTGTGCTAGGTCTTGTTGTTGTTGTGATAAATCCAATTGTTGCTGCGATAATTGGTCAAATCTGTTTTGCATTTTAACATCCATCTCTTGAAACATCTCAGTCATTTGTTTAATAGTTGCGGACATCAAATCCTGCAGCTCTCTACCGGAGGGCGGTGGGGACGAAGAAGATGGAGGGTGTGGTGGGTGGGAAGTTTTTGAAGTTGGCTGGGGTGTCTGAGACATCGGGGATGTAGTAGATTTTAAAGTTGAAGGCACAATTTTTCTCGAAGCCATATTTGCAGTAAAATTCAATTTGTTAAAAAGTCTTGTAAGCAATTCAACCAAAGCAGATAATACACCGGTTAAAAGTAACAAAAGTTCCAGACCGGAAATCACTTTCACTTCTTGCTGAAAAGTATCAGTCCATCGCCATTTTAAGTTCACTTTCCCTCAATCCACCTCAAGTATAGGGAAGAACTTATTATCCAAGTTAGAGTAGAGTCCAAAGATAAAAAGCAAACTTCCAGGGTCGGTTCATCTGCTTACAAAGAAAACTCACAGTTCACTTTAAGTTGCAGCGGTGGCGGCGGCTTCTAGCTTCGCTACGGCGAAGGCGTCCTGGATCGCGGAAAAGCCCGGGGCTCCGGAGGAGTTCTCACCTACATCGTCCACAAGGGACGACTCGGGAACTCAACTCCTACCTCGGGCAGCTCACCTATCCCCTTATGCCCAGGGGAAGGGTATCAAGCCATTTGACAGCTGATGCAGGCTGTCAAAACGGCTTTTACGCTGAAACAGGCGGGAGCAGCAAACAGCTGCGTCCGACGAAGTCGCCTGCCACCGGAAGTCTTTCAATATTCAATATTTTCTTGTTTCAAATCTACTAAAGATTTAAGTTGCCAGTCTTGTCCTACTGGACGAAGTAATTCCTTGTAGGAAACTTTATCCAAGTTAACTCCCCTAGATATCCCCTCTATCACTTGTCCCAGAGTTGCCCAAATATGGATTTTATAATTTAATTTATAATAATATTTCTTCCAAACTCTCAATAAAGCACTCCTTAAAATATGAACCTTGAAATTAGTGTCTACCTTTTTATCATAAATTAAATATGCCTGCCAACCAAATAACAAATCCCATCCTTCAAGAGAAAGTATATTCTTATTTGTTAAATTTAACCAATCACTAATCCATGTCAAAACCACCGCATCATAATACAATTTTAAATTAGGGGCTTTAAGTCCTCCTCGT
>NW_015400551.1:0-1343 GCF_001527695.2 Protobothrops mucrosquamatus
GCTTGGCTAACCGGCTCGTATTTAGGATGGTTGCAGCGTCCCCGGAATCATGTGATCCCCTTTTGCGACCTTCTGATAAGCAAAGTCAATGGGGAAGCCAGATTCACTTAACAACCGTGTCACTAACTTAACAAGTGCAGTGATTCGTGTAACTGGTCGTAAGTGTGAACTGGTCATAAGTCACGGTTGTAACTTCAAGGGGTCGCTAAATGAACGATTGTAAGTCAAAGGCTCCCTGTACTTTCAGACATGGAAGATTCTGTTAGTGTAACTTTGCATTAAAGACAAAGTTAATAATTCTGGCTATGCTTCTTGCCTGGACTATCTCTCAAGGCTGGCATATTTTCCTTTATCGTCCACCCCACTCTCTGTGGCACAGGCAGCCGGTTTTCCACTTGAGAAGGCCATGGATCACCAGGAGCAGCTGATCCTTCAACTGACCAGGTGTCTGCAAAGCAAGGAGGAAGTGCTACAGGTGAGCTGAGCAATAGAGACCCTCCTGGTCTTCCAGGTGATGAAAGGAACGCCTCACCTGTCTCATTTCCTAGGTGAAGGGAAGGGAAGATGAAGGAACTGAAGTAAGAGGGCCGTTTTTGAGCCAAATTCTCATTGGCTCAAGTATTTCCTATTTCTGCCTCGAAAATAAAACATTTGGAATACTTCCGCCGTTTCATTTTTGATCTCCAGAAGAACTGGAAGGATCAGGTCTAAATCTCTGCTTGGTTCTTGATCAGCAGCCTGTTCTTGATCAATCTTAACCTCTCAAGCTTGTTCTATTCAAGCGGTTTCCATCAAGCTAGAATCAATCACCATAATTTCCACAAAAATAGCACTCTGAATAGTGCAAATTTCAACAAGGCAATCATTTTATCTGCCCTAATCAAGACCTGTATTGCTTGAGTATCCTAGGGAAAATGTAGAACAAGCAAATAACATAGTAATTGATGGAGTAAAATGTTATTTGAGATACAAATATATATATATATATATATATAATAGCGATCCACCATCACTTTGCAGTGTGAGATGGGAAGGATATAAAGACTAGACTAGACTAGATGACTAGACTAGACTAGACTAGACTAGACTAGACTAGAATAGAATAGAATAGAATAGAATAGAATAGAATAGAATAGAATAGAATAGCGCTCCATGGCATCGGTCCTGGCTATCTCCGAGACCGCCTTCTGCCGCAGATTCCCTCCCACAGGCCGGTACGCTCCCACAGAGCGGGCCTCCTCAGGGTGCCGTCGGCCAAGCAATGTCGGCTGGCGACCCCCAGGGGGAGGGCCTTCTCTGTGGGTGCCCCCACCCTCTGGAACGAACTACCCCCCGAGATCCGG
>NW_015400551.1:1558-4058 GCF_001527695.2 Protobothrops mucrosquamatus
CCTCTGGAACGAACTACCCCCCGAGATCCGGACGATTCCGGATCTCTTAACCTTCCGCCGCGCCCTCAAGACATGGCTTTTTCAACAAGCGGGCCTGACCTAGGGTGAGTTTTAAATAGGGACAATTTTTAACGATTTTAAAGAGCCACAGCTACCAATATTTGGGTTTTAATTGGTTTTTAGTAGGGGAAATCTTTTTGTATGATGTTTTAATATGCTGTGAGCCGCCCTGAGTCCCATGGGGAGAAGGGCGGCATATAAATCCTGTAAAATAAAATAAATAAAATAAAATAAAATAAAATAAATAGAATAGAATAGAATAGAATAGAATAGAATAGAATAGAATAGAATAGAATAGAATAGAATAGAATAGAAAGGGACCTTGGAGGATTTCTAGTCCAGCCCCTCCCCCAAGCAGGAGAATCTATACCATTTCAGACAAGTGACTGTCCAGTCTCTTAAAAACCTCCACTGATGGAGCACCCACGATTTCTGGAGGCAAGCTGTTCCACTGGTTAATTGTCCTCACTGTTAGGAACTTTCTCCTTAATTCCAGGTTGCTTCTCTCTTTGGTCAGTTTCCAACCATTGTTTCTTGTCCTGCCCTCTGCTGCTTTGGAGAATAATTTGACTCCCTCTCCTTTGCGGCAGCCTCCCAAATACTGGAACACTGCTATCATGTCACTCCTATTTCCTCTTTTCTTTAGATTAGCCCAGGGGTAGGCAACCTTGGCTCTTTTATGACTTGTGGACTTCAATACCCAGAATTCCTGAACCAGCCATGCTGACTCAGGAATTCTGGGAGTTGAAGTCCACGAGTCATAAAAGAGCCAAGGTTGCCTACCCCTGGACTAGCCAAACCCAAATGCTGCAGGCGTTCTTCGTATGATTTACTCTCCAGGCCTTGGATCATCTTAGTTGCTCTTCTCTGAACTTTTTCCAAGGTCTCAACATCTTTTTTGTAGCATGGCAACCAAAATTGATTGCAATATTCCAGGTGTGGTCTTACTAGGGTTTTATAAAGCGGTACTAATACTTCACATGATCTTGATTCTATGCCTCTTGTTTATACAACCCAGGATTGTATTAGCTTTTTTGGCTGCTGCTGCACATTGCTGGCTCATAGTCGAGCGATCGTCCACTAGATATTAAATAATATCCCAGATAGTAATAAAAAGGAAAAGGTGAAAGTGAGGAAGGAAAGGAGGGAAAGAGGAATTTGGTCCTTTGGGAGAGGAACTCTGATCCTTTTGTCCGATTTTTCTTCTCCAGGACTGCCTGGTCATCCTGTCATCACTCAGATCGCCTGGAGTGAATGCCCCCAAGGTGGAAACCCTGATCAAGCAGATGGCCCAGCGTCTGAAAGATAGAGACCAAGCATTAGAGGTAAACCATCATGAGGAAAGGGACATGCATTATCCTCTTTGGGA
The DNA here is from genome assembly GCF_001527695.2 of Protobothrops mucrosquamatus. Lineage (NCBI taxonomy): Eukaryota > Metazoa > Chordata > Lepidosauria > Squamata > Viperidae > Protobothrops > Protobothrops mucrosquamatus. The sequence goes on from NW_015400551.1 coordinate 2,988, forward strand.
ACAACCAAAGATCTGGGTTGTTCCGGATCAGAACTTAGGAGCTTGTGTTCCTTGTTGGTTAGATGGACAACCTGTGGGTTCTCCCTTTGTAGCTGAACTACAACTCCCAACAGCTGAGCCAGCAAAGCCAAGGCGAGGGATTCTGGGATTTGTAGTTAAAGAACATCTGGAAGTTTGGATTAGCCCAATACTTCTTCAGATTAGAAGCTTGATAGCAAAGCACCAGAATCTGAGGTTGAAATCCCAAGTTACCTGCAGAAGCTTCTCCAATTCAAAGGGTCAGTATTGGGTAGCGGAGCCAAGAGTGACACAGATGTTGTCTAATGTGGGGAACGATGCTAGTTCTTGAGATGACCCCAAAATACTACACATTTAATATTTTCCGAGTATATTTAAATCCAGAATGATGGTGAGAAGCTGGCTCTCGGAAGAAAGAAGGGTATAATGGCTGAGCAACAACATTTTGAGGCAGTTTAGCTCGAGTGTCACTCTTCCTGCTGTGACAGAAAAAGAGGCCTTGTTTGAAATTCTGCAAATATGATAAGCTATCATTATAGGCCAGAAGTCCCTCATCCCTGACATAAGAAGGTGTAAAATGGTTGCTCAGGCATGACATTTGTTTCCCTTCTGACCACTGAGATGGCCTACTTGCATAAGCCTATTGTCAAAGCAAGAACATCCAATGTTAATCGGAACCATGACACCTACCTTGAAATTTTAATATGACAAAATAATAGTTGGAAGGGAAGTTGTTTTTGTTGTTCAGGATCTTCATAAGAGACTTGGACGTATATATAATATGGCTTCTCCTGGGAACCTTCATTTCGCTCCAGGTCTTCCACTATGGGGACAAAGAGAAGATGTTTATACCAAGTTGGCTTGTATGATACATTTCTTCTCCAATTTGAGATCCTCCAGATACTGTTCTGATCCTTGATTCCTGCTGACTTCATGGATAGCTCCTTGGAATTTTCTTGGCAACATTTTCATAGAAATGAAATGAAAATGTATAGAATAACAGACTGGGAAGGGACCTTGGAGGTCTTCTAGTCCAACCCCTTGCTCAAGCAG
>NW_015400552.1:0-2346 GCF_001527695.2 Protobothrops mucrosquamatus
CAGCCTGTTTTTGAGATACAGAAAAGAAGAAAAACAATCAAAGCAATGGTCTGAATTTACCTGATTAATAAATGAAAATTACGAGAAAGGGAATCGGATCTTAATTTTTAATTACTAGCATCATTTTATAACAGAGCAAAATAGAAGAATGACCAAATTATATCATGGCTGGTTTTCAGGTTAAAGTGGAACTTTGAGCGGCATCCTCTCTGTTCTTTGTATTACATTTTCGTAGGTTCCAGTCTGGCAAAATATGCAACAAATAAAGGGGATGCATTGTACAGTCACTTTGCTATGGACAGTCTATCCGCCATTCGAAATCAAGTTGTTGATTTTTATCTTTAATATATAAATATATGGATATTCTCCAATAGCCTAAAAAACTAAATTGACAAGTGTTTTCTAAAATCCCACTGAAATGCAGGCAAGTATTTTGATGGGGGAGAAAAGGGAGCAGTAATCTCTGCTCTTGTATACATGTTTTGTTTTAAGTATCATCTTTTTTGTGTCTAGCTATGTTCTCCAGTTTGTAAGTTTTTATACTTTATTTCACAGAATAAAAATGGTATGAAAATAATTTTAATTTTTGTCAAGTCAGAACTGATTTATCATATTCCATTACTGCACATATGGTCAGACTTTTGACCTAAGGATTTCCAACACAGCAAAAAAAGAGTGATCTGTTGCACTGATCCTGGTAGCTAATTCTGTGCTGAAGCAGCAATAGCAATTGGTGCTGGAGAAGCAAACCTTGTGCATCTCAGGAGCAGTACACAATTGGATGTTTAATAATACCTGGGTTGCCCTTGAATACTTGTGCCCGTCTTAAACCTGTATTTCTGCAATTCATTTGGAAATTTAATTCTAACAATGGGCATGTGAAATACAGCTGCCCTACCATGTGGCAATAAGATAGATCAATAGAAAAGTATGCAGTACATTAGCAGGGTTCAGTTTACTTCTTAAATAAATGGAACTATTTCACTTCCCCACACCTCCGTCAAATCATTGCCACCTGCATAGGCTGAGGACAAACAACACGTAGTGCTCCATAAATTGTGAGCCAGCAATTTCCATGATCTTCGCCTTATCTATATTGGTCAGATGTATCTGGAATTGAAGTACATCATATGGAAGACCGTACGTGATCCATCCCCTTCTGGGTTGTTCAGAGATGTGATAAAGAGTGGAATTCCCAGTGGCCTACAAATTCACACCAGTAATACAGTAGCTCTGTTTTTAATTTCCTCCATGCCAGCTGGTAATTATGTCAGTTCTTCCTGCAGAGCTGAGAGAGCTTGCTGAGATGGCTCTATTGTTGAGATGACCAATTTTATCCCTCTGGTTGTCTAGGGTTTGTATCTTTGATTTTTTTTAATTATATTTATTCATGTGAAGTTTTATATTTGATATCTGTGTTTTACATAATTTTATTGTGTGCCACTTTTGGTGATGTAAATTTGATAAATAAATAGCTCTGAGAAAAGCTCATGTACAGACCAAGTAGCAGATAGAAGGCAAACCTTTTGCTGGTCCACTGTCTTATGCTTGTTAGAGACTTAAGATGTTAAAGCCATTGGTCCTAACAACAGGTTTAACACAATCTATCACCCAGCAGAAACCAACATGCCAGGATGGGCTGTTTGAGTATAGTATACTATTTACTAAGCAGAATCTCTGGCAAAATTGTTTAAAACCTGCACTTATAAACTAGGATCTGACTGTATGACAAGATTTGAAAATGTTTCCAAATGTTAATTTGAATTTAGCCGCATAGTTCCATGTGTCTTAAGTATGCAGAGAATTGCATCGCACATTAATTGTATTTGGTGGGATCAGGTTTTGTGGCAACCTCACTGTATCAAAGCAATATCTGTGAATGGAGACATGTTCCCTGAACCATCACAAAAATTCTTCAGGTGCCTTGTTTTTTATTTTGAGACCATCAGTTGCAAGAAGAATGGCTGGTTATATGATATATGCTCTTGGCATTGCTTAGAAAGGCCATAGTATCTTTTTAAAAAAACTTCCCAAATCAAGCACTTGTTCCACAACTTCTAGTCAGTAACTATATTGTTATCACCATATTTTATTTAAATGTTTAACTTTACACAACTATTAACAACCTTACAGTTATAAAGGGAGATAAATTTTGGCCCCCTCAGAGAAGGCCCGCAACTTGGGAGTCCTCCTGGATCCACGGCTGACATTGGAAGACCATCTGTCGGCCGTGACCAGGGGGGCGTTTTATCAGGTTCGCCTGATTCACCAGTTGCGACCTTTTCTGGACCGGGACGCCTTGCGCACAGTCACTCATGCTCTCGTCACCTCTCGCCTGGACTACTG
>NW_015400552.1:3325-6148 GCF_001527695.2 Protobothrops mucrosquamatus
TTAACAGCAATTTTAATTGGAAACACAGCCGTCAATATTTGGTTTTTAATTCGGTTTTTATTGGGGTTTATATTTTTGTGTTTTTGTATTTTTGTATTTGTGTATAGTATCTGTTTTTAAATATGCTGTGAACCGCCCTGAGTCCTATGGGAGAAGGGCGGTATATAAATTAAATTATTATTATTATTATTATTATTATAAAATCCAGGATTACATAGGTCATGCCACCACTGTATTTTGTATTATTATTTCACTTGCTGGAGCTTTTACAATATGGCTTTCCATAAGCAGATTATAGTTTATTTAAATAATTGGTTTCCCATTAGCTGTTAAAATGATGGCAAATTAAAGTGGCACTTAAATCTTACTTTGAAGTGGTCTGTACATAATAAACCTTTTGTGGATCCGGGCGTTGGAGACCGCCCAGAAATGGGCTGCCAGAGGGCCGCAGAAGTGTCCCCCGGCCTCAGATCCGGGCAGCAGCGGCCTGGGGAAGGCGTCCAGCACCGGGATAGGGCTGCCAGAAGCCCACAAGAGCATCCCCAGCCTCAGATCCGGGCGGTAGCAGCCTGGAGAAGGTGTCCGGCGCCCAGATCAGTGTGCCAGAGGGCCACAGAAGCGTTCCCTGGCCTCAGATCCGGGGGGCAGTGGCCTGGAAAAGGCCTCCAATACTCCAATCCAGTCTCCGGAGGTACACGGAAGCGTCCCCAGCCTCAGATCCAGGTGGCAGTGGCCTGGAAAAGGCCTCTGATGTCCCAATCCAGCCTCTGGAGGCACATGGAAGCATCCCCCTGGCTTCGGTTCCATTCTCTGTTGCAGACAACAGAGGCCTAAAGTACCATGAGATCACGCAAGATCAGTACAGTGAGATCTCGCCCCACTTACCTCGCATGATCTTGCGTTACTTTAGGCCTCCATTCTCTGAATGCTTCGAAAGCCTGGAGCAGTCAAGGAAGCGAAGAATCTCGATCTTCGCAGGGTGAGTATTGAAGGTCTGATGCCTAGGGAGACGTGGGCCGGCGGTGGGAAAAACCAGGGTGAATGTTGCAGAGCCTCTGTGGTCTCTCGTAAGGGCGAATGACTGCCGTGGTGCTGTAATATTCATAATTTCGGGACTTGTTCATAAGCACTAGTGAACACTCGTAACCTGGGGATTACCTGTAAATATTTTCTACTTTTTCTACACAAATTAAAGCTTCCCATGATGCAGAAGTATCAACTTTTTTCTTAGACTCATCTGCACTTTTTTCTATTTTTTGTTCCTCATCATTTCCTTTAATATCTTATGTCCCATCTTTTTCTGGTATCAGTTTTTCTTTTTCTAAGTCTTCTTTAACAATTATTCCTTCTCTTGTCGCTTCTTTCTCCATTTCTTGTTCTTGTTTTTTTTCTTTTTCAGATTGCACTTCTTCTTTAGGTTTTCTGAAGCTTGTCCTTTTTCTAAACCCAGCCCAACTCTGAGTAAAAAACTTTCTCAGAGGTGATGCAGTTTCAGCAGTTGATGAGCTTACTGGAGAATCTGGAGATTTAATCCCATTGTTTTTGATTTCTGCCTCTTTGCTTTCTGCTTCCATAGGGCTTTCTGTTACTTTCTCAGAGGAGGTTTCTCCTTTCATCTCCTCAGCTTCTTCCTCAGTCTTGTCTACAGAGGCAGTGATTTCACTTTGTGTGGCTTCTCCCACTGTCTCTGTCATGAGTTGTTTATAGTCTCCAGCTACGTCACTTGACCCTTCTGCAACCTCTGGCTTTACAGCCATTAGCTGAACAGGTTCAGCTTTCTCTGTTTTATCTTTTTTAACTGTAAATTTGAATCCAACTAATTTAAAAACCTTTTTAAATCCAACATCATTTGATGGAGATACACCAGGCTGATCTTCTTTTTCTTCTGATGCCAGCTGTTTATTAGCATCTTCTGTGTCTTTCTGTACCTCATCTTCATTTGACTTGGCATTTAATTCTGCTAGGCTGGTTTTTATATTTTCAGTAGATTCCTCTTCCAGAATTAAATTTGCAGCTTTTGTTTCACCAACTGTAAAAGATATTGAAAGTTGATAAAAAAAATTAGAAGTGCCGTTGTAATAAATAATGTGGGAAGTGTAAATAAAAATAATTGGAAATATAAATAAATTGTATCTTCTCAAATTTCTTCATCCTTATTCTGAATTTTAAGAAGATATTTTAATGATAATTTCCATGAATTTTAATGCATGCTATGTGTTATGATTATGCACATTTCAAAAATGGTTCCAAATAAGTGCTTCAGAAGTAGTGCAACTCATGATATAATTCTTAAAGGAACTGAAATGCTTCTTTTCAGGCTTATGTGGAAAAAAGATGGTGTGATTTAACAAACAACAGACGTGATTGTGCAAGGGTCTTTTCAAAGACTATACTGTCCTAGTGTGTAGGAGTGGGCTCTATTTTGTGTGGATAATGAGATTGTGAAGTTGTGCAGTGTCAGAAGCAAGCTGGTGGCACAGCTCACTTTTAACTCATTGTGTAATTGTCCAAAAGTGCTCAAATTGTTTGATATACAATTTTTGAATGCTTACTTATTGAACACATTATTAATATCCCAGAAATTGTATGCAATTTTTTGTATAAATTCCAGTTATACTCCAGGTCTAGGATTGCCACAAATCCCATAATCCCTTGCCATGGCCAGAGTGACATGTGAACGGAGTTACTAAAACTTAGTAACAACTAAAATGCCATAAATTACTCTAAATTACTCTAAGTTAGAAAATTAAATCTCTACAGGCCTTAACAGTTGAACTAAATAAACCTATGCAGCATTTTATGGACTGTTGCCAAAAAATCATT
>NW_015400553.1:0-1763 GCF_001527695.2 Protobothrops mucrosquamatus
GACCGGTACGCTCCCACAGAGTGGGCCTCCTCAGGGTGCCGTCGGCCAAGCAATGTCGGCTGGCGACCCCCAGGGGGAGGGCCTTCTCTGTGGGTGCCCCTACCCTCTGGAACGAACTACCCCCCGAGATCCGGATGATTCCGGATCTTCTTGCTTTCTGTCGCGCCCTCAAGACATGGCTCTTCCAGCAAGCGGACCTAACCTAGGGAGGATTTTATTTGGGGTTTATTTTTTAACAATTTGACAGAGACACAACTTTAAAATTTGATTTAATTCGGTTTTATCGGGGGGGAATGTATTTATGTTTTGTTTTAAATATGTTGTGCGCCGCCCTGAGTCCCGTTGGGAGAAGGGCGGCATATAAATTAAATTTATTATTATTATTATTATTATTATTTAAATGCAACCAACATACTGTATATTTTCCCCTGGCCTGACTCACTTCAAATTACAAGAAAAATCTTCAGATGTGAACGCATTTATTAAAATGGTTATATTTCATTTTATATAAATAAATCTTAGATAAGATGCAATCAATTAAAACTACACAAAACAACAACAACATAAGTCCAGCAAATCCAGTGTATTAAAACTCCTATCACTGAGATCCCAAAAGCTTGGAGAAACAGTAATTTTTCCTTGATATACATGCTGGTGCCATTCTAATTAGGTGTAGTGGTGGCGGTATTGTTTGAACAGAAAAGTCTCAGTCTTTCTCTTTATATCCACACAATCCGTTGCAATGAGACGGCAGCAAACAAATTTAATAACTAAATAAAAGTAATGTATTACTTCTCATAGTGGGAGACAAAGAAAAACTCTTGCTAACAGTAGATGTTAATGTTCAGGCAGCTGTTCACAAGGGGTGTCCCAAATATGGTGATTTCCAAGCAGAGTGCTCTATATTTTTATTCACATATTTGTGGATGAGGTCCTCATGTCCATATTCAAATAGAAAGAACACAGGAAACAGTAGATTGCTTTCTATATCAGTTCAGGACCTACCTCCCAAATGCTGAGTCGTGATATAGATGTGAAAAAGAGGCACTAAGTTATCTGCAGCAAAGTCTTTTATACTCACCTGTGCAGCCATATCCACCAGCTGGGGCAGTCTCAGATACTTGCCCATCTCTCCCTTCAAAAAATCCAGGAGGCTCCCTACAGTAGAATAGAAAGTTGTCAGGAATTCAAATAGGGGGAAATCACGAAACCATTAAACTTTCTAAAACTCTTCATTATTATCACTTAGCCACACACGTAAATTGGGGTGTAATTTTCTACTCCTTGAGTTTTATTGTGACATGTTAAGCAAGAACTGAATCGTAAACTACCTATGTGATAAGCAATCACACAGTTCCTTCAGTGCTTGCTAAGCAGTGTATGAATTCATTCAGCCCCAAATTACAACACTACATCTTTAGTTGTGTAAATGCATTTTTAGCAGTCAGCTTCATGTTTCACATGCTATTGTATCCAGTGACACAGAAATTATAAATATAGTTAGGCAAACATATATTTTCCTTCCAGTTTCAGATGTCTCCTCTGTCTGTGTTTTCCCTATTTGAGTTGGAAGGAGAAGAAAGCATATCGAGAAATAGGAAGAACAGATAGTAGCACATGTAAGCACCTTTGCACATGTACTCTGTTACAATGTAAATTGGCTCTTCTGAAACCACAGCATACAGCTGCACCAGCTTTTCATGGCGCAGTTTCTTCATAACCTGAGCCTCCTGTAGAAATGCTTCTGGAGACATTGTCCCAGG